>NC_091348.1:22230027-22296136 GCF_038502225.1 Cherax quadricarinatus
GTCTAGGATTTTCCAGATGGAGATTATGATGTATCTTTCTCGCCTGAATTCCAGAGAGTACAGGGCAAGGAACTTCAAACTTTTCCATTAATTAAGTAGTGACAACATTATGCTCATTTTCACCCTAAGTGACATCGAATGACTTCAGTCTTGTTAGGTAAGACACATATGCAACAGTTAGGTATCTTTATTTCGAAATAAAGATACCTAACTGTTGCATATGTGTCTTACCTAACAACCTGTCGGTATTTTATACCATTTTAATGTTCGACTTCAGTCTTATGTGGATGGCCGCAAGTGAAATCACCCACTTCATTGTCACTGCAAGAAACATCACTGCAAGCAACATCTGTAACTTCGGTGCCACATCAAGCAACATCAACACTAACCTCAGCTGCATGATCACGTTCAACATCAACACTAACCTCAGCTGCATGACCACGAGCAACATCAACACTAACCTCAGCTGCATGACCACGAGCAAAATCAACACTAACCTCAGCTGCATGACCACGAGCAACATCAACACTAACCTCAGCTGCATGACCACGAGCAACATCAACACTAACCTCAGCTGCATGACCACGAGCAACATCAACACTAACCTCAGCTGCATGACCACGAGCAACATCAACACTAACCTCAGCTGCATGACCACGAGCAACATCAACACTAACCTCAGCCGCATGACCACGAGCAACATCAACACTAACCTCAGCTGCATGACCACGATCAACATCAACACTAACCTCAGCTGCATGATCACGAGCAACATCAACACTAACCTCAGCTGCATGACCACGAGCAAAATCAACACTAACCTCAGCTGCATGACCACGAGCAACATCAACACTAACCTCAGCTGCATGACCACGAGCAACATCAACACTAACCTCAGCTGCATGACCACGAGCAACATCAACACTAACCTCAGCTGCATGACCACGAGCAACATCAACACTAACCTCAGCCGCATGACCACGATCAACATCAACACTAACCTCAGCCGCATGACCACGATCAACATCAACACTAACCTCAGCCGCATGACCACGAGCAACATCAACACTAACCTCAGCTGCATGACCACGAGCAACATCAACACTAACCTCAGCTGCATGACCACGAGCAACATCAACATTAACCTCAGCTGCATGACCACGATCAACATCAACACTAACCTCAGCCGCATGACCACGAGCAACATCAACATTAACCTCAGCTGCATGACCACGATCAACATCAACACTAACCTCAGCTGCATGACCACGAGCAACATCAACACTAACCTCAGCTGCATGACCACGAACAACATCAACACTAACCTCAACTGCATGACCACGAGCAACATCAACACTAACCTCAACTGCATGACCACGAGCAACATCAACACTAACCTCAGCCGCATGACCACGATCAACATCAACACTAACCTCAACTGCATGACCACGAGCAACATCAACACTAACCTCAGCCGCATGACCACGATCAACATCAACACTAACCTCAACTGCATGACCACGAGCAACATCAACACTAACCTCAGCCGCATGACCACGAGCAACATCAACACTAACCTCAGCTGCATGACCACGAGCAACATCAACACTAACCTCAGCTGCATGACCACGAGCAACATCAACATTAACCTCAGCTGCATGACCACGATCAACATCAACACTAACCTCAGCCGCATGACCACGATCAACATCAACACTAACCTCAACTGCATGACCACGAGCAACATCAACACTAACCTCAGCCGCATGACCACGAGCAACATCAACACTAACCTCAGCCGCATGACCACGATCAACATCAACACTAACCTCAGCCGCATGACCACGATCAACATCAACACTAACCTCAACTGCATGACCACGAGCAACATCAACACTAACCTCAACCGCATGACCACGAGCAACATCAACACTAACCTCAACTGCATGACCACGAGCAACATCAACACTAACCTCAGCTGCATGACCACGAGCAACATCAACACTAACCTCAGCCGCATGACCACGAGCAACATCAACACTAACCTCAGCTGCATGACCACGAGCAACATCAACACTAACCTCAGCTGCATGACCACGAGCAACATCAACACTAACCTCAGCTGCATGACCACGAGCAACATCAATATCTTTAATGTCCCAACAATCGTCTTTAACTCCATTCCCATAAAAATTAGAGATACACGTAGCACATAACCAAAGACTCACGTTACCCAGCGCTAACTTAAGTGTTGCAACTTGGGAGGAGAGGAGATCAGACAAGCCTCAGGGCCAAGAACTGAACTTCTTTTCTCGTCTTGCTGTCAAGAGTCTACCATCTTGAGGACATCACCTCAAAGTAAGCTTTCCCAAACTCAGTCGAATGATCTTTCAATCGGTTTTTCTTATTTCGTGTATGATTTTATTTGGAATTTCTTTAAAATTATCCTTGGCCTTTCTTTTCTGTCATCGTCTTAAACCTAAATTTGTTCTTGGTCTTCCCAAACACATTTGTTTTTCTTTTAGTTTTCTCTCGTCTATCGTTTTTCTTTCCTTTGCTATTTCTTTACATCTTAATTGGCAGTTCTCTGTTTCTGTTTGGTTTCATCTTGCTCACAAAGTTTTCTTTTTAAAACACACCTGCCGTCTCCCGTCTTCCTTTGATTTTCTTTATTGCTTTTATTGCCCTCCACGTCCTTCCTTTTTTCCGTGCAAATTTACAATTTTTTCTAAATCCTCTAGTTGCTTAAAATCTCTACCAATTCTTTCTACTAACCGCTTCTAGTTCTTAGACCTACGTGCCTATCCTGGGGGAAATATTATGTATGTGTGTAAAATCCCCCTGTCCTAATATTCCCCCCTATCCCCCTAGTGGCTGTTTGTGTGTAAATTATGTTCTTGTAAACACTGCTCACTCTCATCGTTCTTGCTGGTCAATTACTTGAGCTATAAAGACGCAGCAGGAAGCTTTTCCTTGTGAGCTGCAGCAATATATAAAAGCTGCCTCTCAATGGAAACTGCTCCTTCTTAAGTGGTCCACCAGCTTCTTTTCATCTCTCCTTAAGGCTCCTGTGATCCTCCCACCGTCGAGTCGTTCATTTCAAGAGATGCACCACCAGTTTCAGCAAAAAAATCCCCCATCATCAAGAAAAATATCCGTTATGGGCGTTCAGTATCAGCGGGGGTCGAGCAGCTACATACTATGAGGCCTTTCATAAGGTTCCTGAGTCATCGAGTCAGTGGGGTCTCTTCCTTTGAGAATGGTAATGGTCAGTGAAGGTCTCTTGAGGTTAAGAATTAGAGCCGTCCTTTCCTGCCCTGGATCTAGCCTAATTACCTTCCATTTCTGAGACGCTGAACGACTGCTACTTGTTGAGTGCTTCTTCCATGATCATAAAAATATTAAATGCTTCTGGTTCCTTGTCACTCTGTTACCTCTAGGAATTTACCCTCTCCTCCCAGCATGCAATAATAATATCAGCTTAAAGCGCTTTCTTAGTCCACTTTGACCTTGGTTAAGCTCATACCCTGAAAAAAGGATTCCATTCTCTGATTCGAGTAAGCATAATTCTGGAAGTGCTGTTGGTTTGTCGTGGATACACATTCAGTTAGTATTTGTTAGTCTGGGATTAACTAAGACTTGACACACACACACACACACACACACACACACACACACACACACACACACACACACACACACACACACACACATGTATATATACACACACACACACACACACATATACACACACACAGGTATAACAGCGAAAGCTCTGAAATGGATCAGAGAATACCTATCGGGAAGACATCAGCGAGTCGTGGTACGTGACGAGGTGTCAAAGTGGGCGCCTTTGATGAGCGGGGTGCCACAAGGGTCAGTCCTAGGACCGGTGCTGTTCCTGGTATATGTGAACGACATGACGGAAGGAATACACTCAGAAGTGTCCCTGTTTGCAGACGATGTCAAGTTGATGAGAAGAATTCAGTCGGACGAGGACCAGGCAGAACTACAAAGGGATCTGGACAGGCTGCAGACCTGGTCCAGAAACTGGCTCCTGGAGTTCAACCCCACCAAGTGCAAAGTCATGAAGATCGGGGAAGGGCAAAGAAGACCGCAGACAGATTACAGTATAAAGGGCCAGAGACTAGAATCCTCACTCAAGGAAAAGGGTTTTGGGTTGAGTATAACACCGGGCACATCTCCTGAAGCGCACATCAACCAAATAACTGCTGCAGCATATGGGCGCCTAGCAAACCTAAGAACAGCATTCCGACATCTCAATAAGGAATCGTTCAGGACCCTGTACACCGTGTATGTCAGGCCTATATTGGAGAATGCAGTACCAGTTTAGAGCCCACACCTAACCAAGTACGTAATGAAATTAGAGAAAATGCAAAGGTTTGCAATAAGACTAGTCCCGGAGCTAAGGGGCATGTCCAACGAGGAGAAGTTAAGGAAAATCGACCTGACGACACTGGAGGAGAGGAGAGATAGGGAGGATATTATAACTATATATACATTACTGAGAGGAATTAACAAGGTGGACAGAGACAGGATGTTCTAGAGATGGGTCACAGCAACAAGGGGTCACAGTTGGAAGTTGAAGACTCGGATGAATCACAGGGATGTTAGGAAGTATTTCTTCAGTCATAGAGTTGTCGGAAAGTGGAACAGCCTGGAAAGTTATGTAGTGGAGGCAGGATCGATTCATAGCTTTAAGAAGAGGTATGATAAAGCTCACGGAGGAGGAAGAATGACCTATTAGCGACACACACACACACACACACACACACACACACACACACACACACACACACACACACACACACACACACACACACACAACGTGAGTGAGGTATCAGAGTGGGCACTTGTGACGAGCGGGGTCCCACAGGGGTCGGTCCCAGGACCAGTGCTATTTTTGGTATATGTGAATGACATGACGGAAGAGTTAGACTCAGAAGTGTCCCTGTTTGCAGATGATTTTAAGTTAATGAGGAGAATTAAATCAGATGAGGATAAGGCAGGACTTCAAAGAGACCTGGACAGGCTGGACATCTGGTCCTGAAACTTGCTTCTCGAATGCAAAGTCGCGAAGATCTGGGAAGGAAAAAGAAGACCGCAGACAGAGTATAGGCTAGGTGCCCAAAGACTGCAAACCTCGCTCAAGGAGAAAGATCTTGGGGTGAGTATAACACCGAGCATGTCTCCGGAAGCACACATCAACCAGATAACTGCTGCATATGGACGCCTAGCAAATCTGAGAACAGCGTTCCGATACCTTAGTAAGGAATCGTTCAAGACACTGTACACCTTGTGCGTCAGGCCCATACTTGAGTATGCAGCACCTCTTTGGAACCCACACTTGATCAAGCACGTCAAGAAGTTAGAGAATTCAAGTGTTTGCGACGAGGTTAGTTCCATAGCTAGGGGCAATGTCCTATGAAGAAAGGTTCAGGGAAATCGGCCTGACGACACTGGAAGACAGGAGGGTTAGGGAAGACATGATAACGACATACAAAATACTGTGTGGAATAGACGAGATGGACAGCGATACGATGTTCCAGAGAGGGGACACAGAAACAAGGGGTCACAATTGGAAGTTGAAGACCCAGATGAGTCAAAGGGATGTTAGGAAGTATTTCTTCAGTCATAGAGTAGTCAGGAAGTGGAATAGCCTAGCAAGTGAGGTAGTGGAGGCAGGAACCATACATAGCTTTAAGATGAGATATGATAAAGCTTATGGAGCAGGGAGAAACAGGATCTAGTAGCACTTAGTGAAGAGGCTGGGACAGGAGCTGAGTCTCGACCCCTGCAACCATAGTTGAGTACACACACACACACACACACACACACACACACACACACACACACACCAGTTTGGAACCCACACCTAGCCAAGCACGTAAAGAAAGGTTTGCAACAAGACTAGTCCCAGAGCTAAGAGGTATGTCCTACGAGAAGAGGTTAAGGGAAATCAACCTGACGACACTGGAGGACAGGAGAGATAGGGGGGACATGATAACGACATACAAAATACTGAGAGGAATTGACAAGGTGGACAAAGACAGGATGTTCCAGAGATTGGACACAGTAACAAGGGGACACAGTTGGAAGCTGAAGACACAGATGAATCACAGGGATGTTAGGAAGTATTTCTTCAACCACAGAGTAGTCAGTAAGTGGAATAGTTTGGGAAGTGATGTAGTGGAGGCAGGATCCATACATAGCTTTAAGCAGAGGTATGATAAAGCTCACGGCTCAGGGAGAGTGACCTAGTAGCGATCAGTGAAGAGGCGGGGCCAGGAGCTCGGACTCGACCCCCGCAACCTCAACCAGGTGAGTACAACTAGGTGAGTACCTACTCACAGAACTCACAAGAAACGATCAAGAGGTATGTGAGGAGCTCAACACGAGATTTAAGGAAGTATTTACAGTAGAGACAGGAAGGACTCTGGGGGGACAGACCAGATGGGGACACCAGCAAGGAATACACCAACAAGTGTTGGACGACATACATACAGATGAGGAGGAGGTGAAGAAACTGCTAAGGGACATCGATACCTCAAAGGCAATGGGACAGGACAACATCTCCCCGTGGGTCCTTAGAGAGGGAGCAGATATGTTGTGTGTGCCACTTACCACAATCTTCAACACGTCCCTGGAAACTGGGCAACTACCTGAGGTATGGAAGACGGCAAATGTAGTTCCCATTTTTAAAAAAAGGAGACAGAAAAGAGGCACTAAACTATAGACCTGTGTCATTGACGTGTATAGTATGCAAAATTATGGAGAAGATTATCAGGAGGAGAGTGGTGGAGCACCTGGAACGGAACAAGAGTATAAATGCCAACCAGCACGGATTCACGGAAGGCAAATCCTGTGTCACAAACCTTCTGGAGTTTTATGATAAAATAACAGAAGTAAGACACGAGAGAGAGGGGTGGGTTGATTGCATCTTCTTGGAATGCAAGAAGGCCTTTGACACAGTTCCTCACAAGAGATTAGTGCAGAAGCTAGAGCATCAGGTGCATATAACAGGAAGGGCACTGCAATGGATCAGAGAATACCTGACAGGGAGGCAACAACGAGTCATGGTACGTAATGATGTATCACAGTGGGCACCTGTGACGAGCGGGGTCCCACAGGGGTCGGTCCTAGGACCAGTGCTATTTTTGATATATGTGAACGACATGATGGAAGGGTTAGACTCAGAAGTGTCCCTGTTTGCAGATGATGTGAAGTTAATGAGGAGAATTAAATCTGATGAGGACCAGGCAGGACTTCAAAGAGACCTGGACAGACTGGACACCTGGTCCAGCAAATGGCTTCTCGAATTTAATCCTGCCAAATGCAAAGTCATGAAGATAGGGGAAGGGCACAGAAGACCACGGACAGAGTATAGGCTAGGTGGCCAAAGACTGCAAACCTCACTCAAGGAGAAAGATCTCGGGGTGAGTATAACACCAAGCATGTCTCCGGAAGCACACATCAATCAGATAACTGCTGCAGCATATGGGCGCCTGGCAAACCTGAGAACAGCATTCCGATACCTTAGTAAGGAATCATTCAAGACACTGTACACCGTGCATGTCAGGCCCATACTGGAGTATGCAGCACCTGTTTGGAACCCGCACTTGATAAAGCACGTCAAGAAACTAGAGAAAGTACAAAGGTTTGCGACAAGGTTAGTTCCAGAGCTAAGGGGAATGTCCTATGAAGAAAGATTAAGGGAAATCGGCCTGACGACACTGGAGGACAGGAGGGTCAGGGGAGACATGATAACGACATATAAAATACTGCGTGGAATAGACAAGGTGGACAAAGACAGGATGTTCCAGGGAGGGGACACAGAAACAAGAGGCCACAATTGGAAGTTGAAGACACAAATTAGTCAGAGAGATAGTAGGAAGTATTTCTTCAGTCATAGAGTTGTAAGGCAGTGGAATAGCCTAGAAAATGACGTAGTGGAGGCAGGAACCATACACAGTTTTAAGACGAGGTTTGATAAAGCTCATGGAACGGGGAGAGAGAGGGCCCAGTAGCAACCGGTGAAGAGGCGGGGCCAGGA
Source organism: Cherax quadricarinatus (assembly GCF_038502225.1). Lineage (NCBI taxonomy): Eukaryota > Metazoa > Arthropoda > Malacostraca > Decapoda > Parastacidae > Cherax > Cherax quadricarinatus. Next base: position 22,238,102 of record NC_091348.1, read on the forward strand.
GCTAAGACTCGACCCCTGCAACCACAAATAGGTGAGTACAAATAGGTGAGTACACACACACACACACACACACAATCGCATACACATATACCCTTATTCGTACATATATACACATACAGATACACAGGAGGAGACTGAAAAGCTTCCAGTAAACCGAGACGATAGAGTGCACCAGCGAGTGTTGGACACACGCACAATCGGTGAGAAGGTGAAAAAACTGCTATATGAGCTTGATACCTCGAAGGTGGTGGGACCAGACACTCTCTCTCCATGGGTCTTTAGAGAGGGAGCAGAGGCACTGTGTGTACTGCTAGCAACAATCTTCAACAAGTCTGTCGAAACAGGGGAATTGCCAGAGATGTGGAGGACAACAAATGTGGTCCCAATTTTTAAGAAACGAGACAGAAAGACAGGCAACATTAAACTGAAGATCAGTCTCACTGTCATGTACATTATATAAAGTTATGTAGATTATTAGGAGGAGAGTGGTGGAGCACCACTCTTCCGTCCAATACAAAGAAAACCAATGTAAGAAGAGGACTTTGAGACAATCAGTCTTTCAGCCTGGAGGGACTGATTACCTCCAACTCCTCCTCTCTTACCCATTTCTGCTTTGTATTGGACTGATGAAGCCACTGTGTGGTCAAACGTTTCCTCAATAAACATTCCCATATGTAGATAAGTGTCCCAGTCTTCAGCTTTACGGTTTCCAGAACTTCACCTCACCGGACGACCTGAGTAAGGAGACTTGGACATATTTTCTATGTAAATTAATGCAGTTCTCCTTAAGGAAGTCGGTATAATACAGGTTCACGCTGTGGCACTCGTCTTTGTCATCCTGTGTAAGCCAAACACAACCACTAAACAAGTGAGGGAGAACTCTTAATTAAACTTAATGCAGCAAAGGCAAGATGTACCATGTGGAATATCAACAAGGATATTAGGAGAATGTATAAGCAGCTTGCATTAATCCTTAACAAATCACTAGAGATGAGGTACGTGCCAGATGACTGGACGACAGTAAATATAATATCAGTATTCAAGAATGTAGTATGCAAATCATTGCAAAAAAATATCATAAGGAAGAGATTTGTTGGACGTCTAGAAAACAGTGAATTTCTCACAGAGCATCAGTATGGAGTTAGAAGTGACAGTGTTTTATTTCCCGTTTTATAGACAAATATTCCATTAATAAAAACCAGGCCCTGCTGAGGGATGTGTGGACTGTATGTTACACAACCCAAACCTAGAAGAGAGAAGCTTATGACGACGCTTCGGTCCGACTTGTAAATGGTGTGATTTATAAATGGTCTAAGTCGGACCGAAAAGTCGTCAAAATCTTTTCACTCCTATGTGCATGTTATTTGTGTATTCTTCCAATCACGGTATATTGCTTCGTTGTTCTTTATAGATATCATTTCCCAGGAGCGCAAGATAACTAGTTACTTTGACTCACGAAATCGTAATGACACGATTGCAAACAAACCATACCACGGGCGGGGATAGAACCCGCTATCAGAGACTCTGATCGCGGGTTCTATCCCTGCCCGTGGTATGGCTTATCTAGTTACAGCTGTTAATTCTCTTATGTCCTCATTTGCAGAAGATGCCAAAGTAATAAGGAGAATATAATAATTATAATTATATGCAGGTTATGCACTAAGATAACAAAAAGGCACAATACCGTGACTGGAACGATACACAAATAACCCGCACATAAAAGAGAGAAGCTTACGACGACGTTTCGGACCGACTTGGACCATTGACAAAGTCACACTAACAGAGGTGGAGCAGGACGGCTATATATAGGCAGGAAGAGGTGGAGGTAGTAGTAGTAGTAGTAGTAGTAGTAGTAGTAGTAGTAGTAGTAGTAGTAGTAGTAGTAGTAGAAGTAGTAGTAGTAGTAGTAGTACAAGAATTGTGTATAATACCGACAAGATGAAATTAAGACACATGCACAACACCCGGGCATCCCCATCGTAGACGTTTCGCCATCCAGCCAGCCACTGGATGGCGAAACGTCCACAACAAAGACAACCAGACGCCGCACATGTGTCTTTTATTTCACATGTTTATTTTATTTCACCACTTCCCCTTTCACGCACCTCTGTGCGCTTGCTCTCCCTCTGTGGGCATCTAGCTCTCTTGCAGTGCTCCCCTTCCTTTGTTTTTGACTGGCTCGTCCTCCTTATTTCCCACTTCTACCACTACCACTACTACTACCTCTTCTACTACTACTACTACAACTACTGATGAAATTAAGACACATGTGCGACGTCTGGCTGTCTTTGTTGTGGACGTTTCGCCATCCAGTGGCTGGCTGGATGGCGAAACGTCTACGATGGGGATGCCCGGGTGTTGTGCATGTGTCTTAATTTCATCTTGTCGGTGTTATACACAATTCTTGTACTACTACTACTACTACTACTACTACTACTACTACTGCTACTACTACTACTACTACTACTACTGCTACTACTGCTACTACTGCTACTACTACTACTACTACTACTGCTACTACTGCTACTACTACTACTACTACTACTACTGCTACTACTACTACTACTACTACTACTGCTACTACTGCTACTACTACTACTACTACTACTACTACTACTACTACTACTACTACTACTACTACTACTACTACTACTACTACTACTACTACTACTACTACTACTACTACCTCCACCTCTTCCTGCCTATATATAGCCGTCCTGCTCCACCTCTGTTAGTGTGACTTTGTCAATGGTCCAAGTCGGACCGAAACGTCGTCGTAAGCTTCTCTCTTTTATGTGCGGGTTATTTGTGTATGCACTAAACCCATGTGGGTCACTCAGCTCAAGATATGGTGAAGGCTTGAGCCTCCGTATGCTGAGCTCGAGACAGACGCGTTTCCTATTTATAGTCACCTAGTTGTAATAAGGAGAGTAGAAACTGATAGAAAAAAGGCAGTAATAAGACATGGTCGTTAGAAATGCTCGGGTACATGATTACTGATATATAGCCATAGGTGCCCCGTGGCCTGGTGGCTAAAGCTCTCGCTTCACACGGCTAGGGACTGGGTTCGATTCCTAGCGAGGGTAGAAACTTTGGGTGTGTTTCATTACACAGGTTGTCTATGTTCACCCATCGGTCAAATGGGTACCTGGGAGTTAGTGGACTGATGTGGGTCGCATCCTGGGATAAAACTGACCTAATTTGCCCGAAATGCTCTGCATACAATAAGTGTCAGGGGCCCGAGACTGTTCAGCTGCCTCCCAGCACACATAAGGGGGATTACCAACAGACCCCTGGCAGTCTTCAAGCTGGCACTGGACTAGCACCTAAAGTCGGTTCCTAACCAGCCGGGCTGTGGCTCGTACGTTGGTTTGCGTGCAGCCAGCAGCAACAGCCTGGTTGATCAGACTCCAGGTAATAACAAGCGACTTTCTATAGTAGTATGTCACTGATGTCAGCTATGGTCTGTATACCTTGTACATGTACTTATAGTAAATTATTATTACGTTATTATTATTATTATTATTATTATTATTATTATTATTATTATTATTATTATTATAGACAGAGAAACATTGGGAAGATTTAAGACTTAAAAATAATGACCATAAACAGAATTCACTTTAGGGAAAATACCTCATGAAAACAGTTAACGAAAATAATATCAGGCATTGACTGATATCCTGCTATATACGTGATCTGTCAGGCGCAGACGAACAGAATAACAACGGAAGCACCAGGTAGGCTTCAGAATTTAAGACTCGTTTAAAACATTGTAAACCTTGTGTGTAAACTACATTTGCCTGTGTAGTACCAGTGTGGGAAAACACAGTGACACAAAAATGTGAGGCATGCGATAATGCGAAGGTGATAATCAAGACCCGGTGGCTGGTGGCTAAAGCTTCCGCTTCACACACGGAGGGCCCGGGTTCGATTCCCGGCTGGTGGAAACATTTCGACACGTTTCCTTACACCTGTTGTCCTGTTCACCTAGCAGCAAATAGGTACCTGGGTGTTAGTCGACTGGTGTGGGTGGCATCCTCGGTGACAAGATTGAGAACCACAATGGAAATAAGTTAGACAGTCCTCGATGACGCACTGACTTTCTTTGGTTATCCTGGGTGGCTAACCCTCCGGGGTTAAAAATCCGAACGAAATCTTATCAACTATTAAAGAATATGAAAGTTAGGTCTTATTTTACTGGAGGGACGAAGAGCAGGAGAAAATATGATCACGATATATGGAATACTACGACGGTAAAAATTCCACATCAACATGAGCCACATAGATAATCGAATGTATTTCATCAATATTGAAGTGGTCAGTAAGTGTTATGGGCAGACTTAAGTACTGGGAGGGTGAATAGTTACCTCTAGTCAAAGGCTAAAAATGGCTCACGAAATCGTAATAACACGATTGCAAACAGACGCGTCGGTCTTGTTTAATAACTCTGGTCGTGGGTTCTATCCCCACCCGTGGTATGGTTCAAAAGGCTAAATGCAATTAAGAGAGTTATAAGAAATTTTGATGTGTCTGATTGTATCGAAATATGGCAATTATGACATTAAGTATTTGTATTACATAGACACAAGAGACAAGAATGTGATACAGTCTGGCTGTGTTGAGACAAAAAACATTTAAAAATATATGATGCAATTATAGTTTAAGATTAAAACATTCTAACGTCAGTTGGGATACACTAAAAGAGGATCTAGAAGGAAATAAACTAATTAACATGGCGGAAGATTGTTCCTTAAGTAAACATCATCCAAACATAACAGATATCTGCTTGACCTAACCTGGTCTTGTTCTCACCATGGACTGTGACCTAACCTGGTCTTGTTCTCGCTATGGACTGTGACCTAACCTGGTCTTGTTCTCACTATGGACTGTGACCTAACCTGGTCTTGTTCTCACCATTCACTGTGACCTAACCTGGTCTTGTTCTCACCATTCACTGTGACCTAACCTGGTCTTGTTCTCACCATTCACTGTGACCTAACCTGATCTTGTTCTCACCATGGACTGTGACCTAACCTGGTCTTGTTCTCAACATGGACTGTGACCTAACCTGGTCTTGTTCTCAACATGGACTGTGACCTGTCCTGGTCTTGTTCTCAACATGGACTGTGACCTAACCTGGTCTTGTTATCACCATGGACTGTGACCTAACCTGGTCTTGTTCTCACCATGGACTGTGACCTAACCTGGTCTTGTTCTCAACATGGACTGTGACCTGTCCTGGTCTTGTTCTCAACATGGACTGTGACCTAACCTGGTCTTGTTCTCACCATGGACTGTGACCTAACCTGGTCTTGTTCTCAACATGGACTGTGACCTAACCTGGTCTTGTTCTCACCATGGACTGTGACCTAACCTGGTCTTGTTCTCAACATGGACTGTGACCTAACCTGGTCTTGTTCTCACCATGGACTGTGACCTAACATGGTCTTGTTCTCAACATGGACTGTGACCTAACCTGGTCTTGTTCTCACCATGGACTGTGACCTAACCTGGTCTTGTTCTCAACATGGACTGTGACCTGTCCTGGTCTTGTTCTCAACATGGACTGTGACCTAACCTGGTCTTGTTCTCACCATGGACTGTGACCTAACCTGGTCTTGTTCTCAACATGGACTGTGACCTGTCCTGGTCTTGTTCTCAACATGGACTGTGACCTAACCTGGTCTTGTTCTCACCATGGACTGTGACCTAACCTGGTCTTGTTCTCAACATGGACTGTGACCTAACCTGGTCTTGTTCTCACCATGGACCGTGACCTAACCTGGTCTTGTTCTCAACATGGACTGTGACCTAACCTGGTCTTGTTCTCACCATGGACTGTGACCTAACCTGGTCTTGTTCTCACTGTGGACTGTGACCTAACCTGGTCTTGTTCTCACTATGGACTGTGACCTATCCTGGTCTTGTTCTCACCATGGATTGTGACCTAACCTGGTCTTGTTCTCACTATGGACTGTGACCTAACCTGGTCTTGTTCTCACCATGGACTGTGACCTAACCTGGTCTTGTTCTCACCATGGACTGTGACCTAACCTGGTCTTGTTCTCACCATGAACTGTGACCTAACCTGACCTTGTTCTCACTATGGACTGTGACCTAACCTGGTCTTGTTCTCACCATGGACTGTGACCTAACCTGGTCTTGTTCTCACCATGGACTGTGACCTAACCTGGTCTTGTTCTCACCATGGACTGTGACCTAACCTGGTCTTGTTCTCACCATGGACTGTGACCTAACCTGGTCTTGTTCTCACCATGGACTGTGACCTAACCTGACCTTGTTCTCACCATGGACTGTGACCTAACCTGGTCTTGTTCTCACCATGGATTGTGACCTAACCTGGTCTTGTTCTCACCATGGACTGTGACCTAACCTGGTCTTATTCTCACCATGGACTGTGACCTAACCTGGTCTTGTTCTCACCATGGACTGTGACCTAACCTAGTCTTGTTCTCACCATGGACTGTGACCTAACCTGGTCTTGTTCTCACCATGGACTGTGACCTAACCTGACCTTGTTCTCACCATGGACTGTGACCTAACCTGACCTTGTTCTCACCATGGACTGTGACCTAACCTGGTCTTGTTCTTACCATGGACTGTGACCTAACCTGGTCTTATTCTCACCATGGACTGTGACCTAACCTGGTCTTGTTCTCACCATGGACTGTGACCTAACCTAGTCTTGTTCTCACCATGGACTGTGACCTAACCTGGTCTTGTTCTCACCATGGACTGTGACCTAACCTGGTCTTGTTCTCACCATGGACTGTGACCTAACCTGACCTTGTTCTCACCATGGGCTGTGACCTAACCTGACCTTGTTCTCACTATGGACTGTGACCTAACCTGGTCTTGTTCTCACCATGGACTGTGACCTAACCTGGTCTTGTTCTCACCATGGACTGTGACCTAACCTGGTCTTGTTCTCACCATGGACTGTGACCTAACCTGACCTTGTTCTCACCGTGGACTGTGACCTAACCTGACCTTGTTCTCACCATGGACTGTGACCTAACCTGACCTTGTTCTCACCATGGACTGTGACCTAACCTGACCTTGTTCTCACCATGGACTGTGACCTAACCTGACCTTGTTCTCACCATGGACTGTGACCTCAAAAATCGAAAGAAAGAGGGAAAAGGCATTTGTCAACAAGTCTTACTGCTACAAAAATAAAATGACCTAAATTAATACTTCAACATCCCAAAATACAAGAACAGTTTGTTGTTACAAATTATATAGTGACACTAACACTGTTAACTGGATTAAACTCTTAGACGTGTCCAGTGTAGAGATAATGTGGAGCACATTCAGAGGTGACACAAAATCGTAATGACACGATTGTAAACAAAACGTACAACGGGCGGGGATTGAACCCGCGGCGAGTGAGTAGTAAAACTCCAGGCCAGAGCGTAAGCCACTGGGCAAAATCCTAATCGTAAAAGAACATAATATTCAATGAAAAAATTAATGGGATTGCGAAAGAAGTGAGTAACCCAGGATGTTCCGTCAGTCAACACACATTGGAGGCCTTTAAGAAGTGTCAAGTAGCAGGATACCTGGAAGACAGTGATAGTAGTGCAGTGATACTAGTGCAGTGATACTAGTGCAGTGATAGTAGTGCAGTGATACTAGTGCAGTGATACTAGTGCAGTGATGCTAGTGCAGTGATACTAGTGCAGTGATAGTGCAGTGATACTAGTGCAGTGATGCTAGTGCAGTGATACTAGTGCAGTGATAGTGCAGTGATACTAGTGCAGTGATACTAGTGCAGTGATACTAGTACAGTGATACTAGTGCAGTGATACTAGTGCAGTGATAGTGCAGTGATACTAGTGCAGTGATACTAGTGCAGTAATAATAGTGGAGTGATACTATTGGAGTGATACTATTGGAGTGATACTATTGGAGTGATACTAGTGCAGTGACACTAGTGCAGTGGTAATAGTGCAGTGATGTTAGTGGAGTGATACTAGTGGAGTGATACTAGTGCAGTGATACTAGTGCAGTGATACTAGTACAGTGATACTAGTGCAGTGATACTAGTGCAGTGATACTAGTACAGTGATACTAGTGCAGTGATACTAGTACAGTGATACTAGTGCAGTGATACTAGTGCAGTGATACTAGTGCAGTGATACTAGTGCAGTGATACTAGTACAGTGATACTAGTGCAGTGATACTAGTACAGTGATACTAGTGCAGTGATACTAGTACAGTGATACTAGTGCAGTGATACTAGTGCAGTGATACTAGTACAGTGATACTAGTGCAGTGATACTAGTACAGTGATACTAGTGCAGTGATACTAGTGCAGTGATACTAGTACAGTGATACTAGTGCAGTGATACTAGCGCAGTGATATTAGTGCAGTGATACTAGTGCAGTGATACTAGTGCAGTAATAATAGTGGAGTGATACTATTGGAGTGATACTATTGGAGTGATACTATTGGAGTGATACTAGTGCAGTGACACTAGTGCAGTGGTAATAGTGCAGTGATGTTAGTGGAGTGATACTAGTGGAGTGATACTAGTGCAGTGATACTAGTACAGTGATACTAGTGCAGTGATACTAGCGCAGTGATATTAGTGCAGTGATACTAGTGCAGTGATGTTAGTGGAGTGATACTAGTGGAGTGATACTAGTGGAGTGATACTAGTGGAGTGATACTAGTGGAGTGATACTAGTGGAGTGACACTAGTGGAGTGATACTAGTGGAGTGATACTAGTGGAGTGATACTAGTGGAGTGATGTTAGTGGAGTGATACTAGTGCAGTGATGTTAGTGGAGTGATACTAGTGCAGTGATGTTAGTGGAGTGATACTAGTGGAGTGATACTAGTGGAGTGATACTAGTGGAGTGATACTAGTGGAGTGACACTAGTGGAGTGATACTAGTGCAGTGATGTTAGTGGAGTGATACTAGTGCAGTGATGTTAGTGGAGTGATACTAGTGGAGTGATACTAGTGGAGTGATACTAGTGGAGTGATACTAGTGGAGTGACACTAGTGGAGTGATACTAGTGGAGTGATACTAGTGGAGTGATACTAGTGGAGTGATACTAGTGGAGTGATACTAGTGGAGTGATACTAGTGGAGTGATACTAGTGGAGTGATACTAGTGGAGTGATACTAGTGGAGTGATACTAGTGCAGTGATACTAGTGGAGTGATACTAGTGCAGTGACACTAGTGGAGTGATACTAGTGCAGTGATACTAGTGCAGTGATACTAGTGGAGTGATACTAGTGGAGTGATACTAGTGGAGTGACACTAGTGGAGTGATACTAGTGGAGTGATACTAGTGGAGTGATACTAGTGCAGTGATACTAGTGGAGTGATACTAGTGCAGTGACACTAGTGGAGTGATACTAGTGCAGTGATACTAGTGCAGTGATACTAGTGGAGTGATACTAGTGGAGTGATACTAGTGGAGTGATACTAGTGGAGTGACACTAGTGGAGTGATACTAGTGGAGTGATACTAGTGGAGTGATACTAGTGGAGTGATACTAGTGGAGTGATACTAGTGCAGTGATACTAGTGGAGTGATACTAGTGCAGTGATACTAGTGGAGTGATACTAGTGCAGTGATACTAGTGGAGTGATACTAGTGCAGTGATACTAGTGGAGTGATACTAGTGCAGTGATACTAGTGGAGTGATACTAGTGGAGTGATACTAGTACAGTGATACTAGTGCAGTGATACTAGTGCAGTGATACTAGTGGAGTGATACTAGTGGAGTGATACTAGTGCAGTGATACTAGTGCAGTGATACTAGTGCAGTGATACTAGTGGAGTGATACTAGTGGAGTGATACTAGTACAGTGATACTAGTGCAGTGATACTAGTGCAGTGATACTAGTGGAGTGATACTAGTGGAGTGATACTAGTGCAGTGATACTAGTGCAGTGATACTAGTGGAGTGATACTAGTGCAATGATACTAGTGGAGTGATACTAGTGGAGTGACACTAGTGGAGTGATACTAGTGGAGTGATACTAGTGGAGTGATACTAGTGGAGTGATACTAGTGCAGTGATACTAGTGGAGTGATACTAGTGCAGTGATACTAGTGGAGTGATACTAGTGCAGTGATACTAGTGGAGTGATACTAGTGCAGTGATACTAGTGCAGTGATACTAGTGCAGTGATACTAGTGGAGTGATACTAGTGCAGTGATACTAGTGCAGTGATACTAGTGCAGTGATACTAGTGCAGTGATACTAGTGCAGTGATACTAGTGCAGTGATACTAGTGCAGTGATACTAGTGCAGTGATACTAGTGCAATGATACTAGTGCAGTGATACTAGTGCAGTGATACTAGTGCAGTGATACTAGTGCAATGATACTAGTGCAGTGATACTAGTGCAGTGACACTAGTGCAGTGATACCAATCAAAGAACTTATCAGAAATATTATAAATAACGAGCGTGACCTAGAAAGATGAATTATGCCTAATACACAAGAAACCTATTTTTTATTTATTTAAATAGGCAATACGTTGTAGAAAAGATGTAAAGAGGAATAGGACCTCCAAACAGACAGCGACGGTACAATGACGAGCACAACAATGCTAATTTAAGCTTATCTAACCTAACCTTACCGAACTTTGTTTAACCTAACCCAACCTAACTTTACCTAACCTAACATGACCTAACCTAACCTGACCTAACCTAACCTAACCTGACCTAACCTAACCTAACCTAACCTAACCTAACCCAACCTAACTTTACCTAACCTAACCTAACATGACCTAACCTAACCTGACCTAACCTAACCTAACCTAACCTAACCTAACCTAACCTAACCTAACCTAACATGACCTAACCTAACCTGACCTAACCTAACCTAACCTAACCTAACCCAACCTAACTTTACCTAACCTAACCTAACATGACCTAACCTAACCTGACCTAACCTAACCTAACCTAACCTAACCTAACCTAACCCAACCTAACTTTACCTAACCTAACCTAACATGACCTAACCTAACCTGACCTAACCTAACCTAACCTAACCTAACCTAACCTAACCTAACCCAACCTAACTTTACCTAACCTAACCTAACCTAACCTAACCTAACCTTACCGAACTTTACTTAACCTAACCCAACTTAACTTTTCCAAACATAACCTAACCTAACCTTACCGAATTTTACTTAACTTTACCTAACCTAATTTTACCTAACCTAACTCCGCCTAACTTTACGTAACCTAACTTTACCTAACCTAACCTAACTTAACCTGGCCTCTACTGTTACTGCCGCTTTCACTTCCATCTTCACGTCAGAAAACGATGCCAGCATCCCTAGCTTACTAAACTGTTATATAAGGTAACAGGCCTACCAGATATCAGTGAATCAACACTAAACTTAATTTTAGCGCATTCTAATGCAATATCATCTAAAATATTAGAAGAATCTAGATATCAAATTGATTACTCATTAACGGCTATAATTTATAAGACATTCAAGGAATCAAAGTACCATGTGACCCTAAATAAGAAAATGTTACTCTCATATTAAAAAAAGTGAGATAGGTCAATCCCTGTCATTTAATGACTCGTTAGTCCGACAACAATAGCCAGACTAATTAGGGACAACATCGTTAATTTCACAGACGAGAATAATATTTTCGCCAAAGATCAACATAGTTTTCACGATAAAAGCGAATATCAAACAAACAAGTAAAGCTTTTTTTGCAGCTTGGTTTACGGAAAAACAAAGACGCTTCGAGAAAGCTTAAGTGCGCATTGAGTACCAGCAGACATTTGACAAAGTCACAAATCCATCTCTGTCTCTGTTTCTCTCTCTCTCTCTCTCTCTCTCTCTCTCTCTCTCTCTCTCTCTCTCTCTCTCTCTCTCTCTCTCTCTCTCTCTCTCTCTCTCTCTCTCTCTCTCTTTTTACACAGGGTTTGACAAGGTTAAGTTAAGGATCCTTAGCTTTCTGTTTCTTTCTTTCTCTCTCTCTCTCTCTCTCTCCTTCTCTCTCTAAGAGAAGCGGACACGTAAGAAGGGAAATGCGCGAGGTAGATCAGGGTGAGAGAAGGGAAGAGTGAGTGTTGATGAATAGATGGAGAGAAGTGGACAGGAGATAGAAAGGAGAGGAGAGAAGATGGTGAGTAGAAAATAAGAGATTCAAGATAAAGAAGATAATTTAGATAATGAAGGGAGGACGAAGATGACCAATATTATCGTCTGTGAGTCATTGTCACTAAATTTTGACTTGTTTGTTTTATCATGTCAGGACTTACAGGATAACATGATATAACAGTATTGGTCACTGTAACCTTTGTTACTGCAGTAAGGACGTGTTAACCTTTGTTACTGCAGTAAGGATGTGTTAACCTTTGTTACTGCAGTAAGGATGTGTTAACCTTTGTTACTGCAGTAAGGATGTGTTAAGCTTTGTTACTGCAGTAAGGATGTGTTAACCTTTGTTACTGCAGTAAGGATGTGTTAACCTTTGTTACTGCAGTAAGGATGTGTTAACCTTTGTTACTGCAGTAAGGATGTGTTAGCCTTTGTTACTGCAGTAAGGATGTGTTAGCCTTTGTTACTGCAGTAAGGATGTGTTAGCCTTTGTTACTGCAGTAAGGATGTGTTAACCTTTGTTACTGCAGTAAGGATGTGTTAACCTTTGTTACTGCAGTAAGGACGTGTTAACCTTTGTTACTGCAGTAAGGATGTGTTAACCTTTGTTACTGCAGTAAGGATGTGTTAACCTTTGTTACTGCAGTAAGGATGTGTTAACCTTTGTTACTGCAGTAAGGATGTGTTAACCTTTGTTACTGCAGTAAGGATGTGTTAACCTTTGTTACTGTAGTAAGGATGTGTTAACCTTTGTTACTGCAGTAAGGATGTGTTAACCTTTGTTACTGCAGTAAGGATGTGTTAACCTTTGTTACTGCAGTAAGGATGTGTTAACCTTTGTTACTGTAGTAAGGATGTGTTAACCTTTGTTACTGCAGTAAGGATGTGTTAACCTTTGTTACTGCAGTAAGGATGTGTTAACCTTTGATACTGCAGTAAGGATGTGTTAACCTTTGTTACTGCAGTAAGGATGTGTTAACCTTTGTTACTGCAGTAAGGATGTGTTAACCTTTGTTACTGCAGTAAGGATGTGTTAACCTTTGTTACTGCAGTAAGGATGTGTTAACCTTTGTTACTGCAGTAAGGATGTGTTAACCTTTGTTACTGCAGTAAGGATGTGTTAACCTTTGTTACTGCAGTAAGGATGTGTTAACCTTTGTTACTGCAGTAAGGATGTGTTAACCTTTGTTACTGCAGTAAGGATGTGTTAACCTTTGTTACTGCAGTAAGGATGTGTTAACCTTTGTTACTGCAGTAAGGATATGTTGAAGATTGAGACATTGGTGCTACATTTAGGGATCTTTATTGTGGAAACGTTCCGCCAGCCAGTGGCTTCTTCAGTCCAATACAGAGAAGAACAGTGGGGGAGGAGGAGGAGTTTGAGGTAATCAGTCCCTTAGCCTGGAGTCGATGCGTTCAGGTCATAAATCAAGCTGAACTCTTCTCCAGGCTGTGGGACTGACCACCTCAAACTATTTCTCTAAAGCTGATATGCTGATTACATCATCTTTACCTTGCCACTATTTCTGCTGCCGTCGGTACATTCACCTCTGTATCTGACTGATGAAAGAGTGAGCATACAGAGCTTGTGGAACTTTCCTGAACTTAGGTACACCGTTGCTACTGCCTGATGTCACAGCGCCATCATAACACTGTCTAACACTCGTGCTTTCATCTATGTTACTAGATGAAAGCCTCTGATTTTCTCTAAGAAAGAACCTACATCCAGACCATCTGCTGATGTTAAACCGAGAAATGACTCACGAACGTCTGCATTATGCAGATACCGTACAACTACAGATGTCTACGGATTGTGGTATTTTATCGGGCAGACGTTTCTTCCACCAGGGATTTCATTAATCTTATCACAAAGTATGAGTGCTCACTAGTAACCCACATGGAGACAAAAACACAGAACATTGATTGATCTGCATATTTCGACCCCCTTCTGGGATCCTCGTCAGCAGATGATCCAAGAAGGGGGTCTAAATATAAAAATCAATCAATTTCTTGTGTTTTTGTCTCCGCGTGGTTTATTACTGAGCACTGATAAGTGTTCATTACGATTTAGTTCTCCGAGACGTGGGTAGTAATAGGGGATGGTGAGAGGTCCAGAGGTGAAAGAAAGAGGCCATAAAGTTTTATGTGATTAGCCAGCTCAGTGAGGTTATGTAATGAGGAATTGAACACGTTTTGGTATACAGTTCCAACCAATGAAGATATGTAAGCGGTCGCGGTATTAGGTACTGGGAGAATCAGGTGGTAGCAATAATGATGTTAGGATTACCGACATAACGTTAGGTAAAATAACGCTTTCCACCGATGAGGTATTCAACTGTAGTAATGTAGCGCTCTCCACGCGCTTGGCATTCTTGGCAAAGCTCCTGGAAAGCGAAAAGTGGCCGTATGTCTCATTAGTGGGACGTGTGCCCTTTTTACTAAATAAGTTGGTAAACCTCTGTCGTGTTCCTCTACTCTTCGGTTCGTGTGTAAACATTTGGTGGAGGTTGAAGCTCGTATCCAAGAATTAGTTGAATAACTGAGGATCTTCACAGGAGGAGCTTTCAGGGACTGAAAGAAATTATGGGGGAACTTCAGGGAGCTAAAGCCCTTTAATTCCCCCTCTTGCCACCACCACTGCTTTTACTCCTTGTCTGTTTCATGGTTTCCACCAAGTATTAGGAAACGAGCTCTGGGAATCTAAGAAGAAAATATCCGTGTTTGGGGAACGAGATTTAGGTTGAATTCTCTCTTTTTCTCCATTCATCACTTCTTAAGAGAATTTCCATATACTTTTTATGGTATTGGATTGATTTTTCGCTTATTACGAGCAGGTGACACAGTTGGCGCTTTATTCAGGTCTAGGGAATATCAGAGTGAGTTAGACTTTGTCTGGTACTTGGAGAACGAGTAGGAAAAGGGAAAGAGAGGAAGTAAATATGAAATAGGAGGGAAAAGACAGGGGGATAAATGAGAGAGAGAGAGAGAGAGAGAGAGAGAGAGAGAGAGAGATTAAAACAAACATGATGTCAGGGGAACACAGATTGGATAGTGAGGGAAGAGTTTATAGAGACGGATAAGAAGAGAAGGGGAACACATGAAAGGAAGAGAGGGAGCGAAAGCCGGCACGGAGGGAGGTGGAGACGGAGGCATGAAAAATGATGCTGAACGAGGGAGAGGGGAACGACTGAGAAAAGAGGAAATTGCGAAGGAAAATCAAGACGCACATCACCGAGAAAAAAAATGAAAATGTGTAAGAATATCTATAAGACAAAATTATCTTGACTAGCAAATACTTATACATTCTTAAGTCAACACCACGAAGGTGATTATTCCTGCACGTCAGGTCAACACTACCTGTCAAAAAATGCTCTAATTCTTAAAACTAGGGTTGAAATAAACTCTCAGCATTTATATACAAGGAGATGCGCATCTCTCGGTGTATATCTACTGGGAGGTAATGTTGGCTGGTTTATGTATTGAGTTTAGTGCTATGGATGACACGAGGTTCAGTTAAGATTGTATGTGACTTAGGCATCTCCAGTCAAGGACACTTCAATCTCCATAACAGGGGTAAAAATACATTTTCTGTGTGTGTGTGTGAGTGTGTGTGTGTGTACTCACCTAATTGTGGCTGCAGGGGTCGAGACAGCTCCTGGGCCCGCCTCTTCACTGATCGCTACTAGGTCCTCTATCTCTCTGCTTCCAGAGCTTTGTCACACCTCGTTTTAAAGCTATGTATGGTTCCTGCCTCCACTACATCACTTGCTAAGCTATTCCACTTCCTGACAACTCTATGACTGAAGAAATACTTCCTAACATCCCCATGACTCGTCTGAGTCTTCAGCTTCCAGTTGTGACCCTTTGTTTCCGTGTCCCCTCTCTGGGACAACCTGTCTCTGTCTACCTTATCTATTCCACACAGTATCTTGTATGTCGTTATCATGTCTCCCCTGACCCGCCTGTCCTCCAATGTCGTCAGTCCGATTTCCCTCAGCCTTTTTTCGTAGGACATTTCCCTGAGCTCTGGAACTAACCTTGCTGCAAACCTTTGCACTTTCTCTAATTTCTTGACGTGCTTGACCAGGTGTGGGTTCCAAACTGGAGCTGCATACTCCAGTATGGCTCTGATGTACACAGTCTACAGTGTCTTGAACGATTCCTTACTAAGCTATCGGAACGCTATTCTCAGGTTTGCCAGGCGCCCGTAAGCTGCAGCAGTTATCTGGTTGATGTGTGCCTCCGGAGACATGCTCGGTGTTATGGTCACCCCAAGATCTTTCTCCTTGAGCTAGGTTTGCAGTCCTTGGTCACCTAGTCTATACTCTGTCTTCGGTCTTCTTTGCCCTTCTCCGATCTTCATGACTTTCCACTTGGCGGGTTTGAATTCAAGAAGCCAGTTGCTGGACCACGTGTCCAGCCTGTCCAGGTCTCTTTGAAATCCTGCCTGGTTCTCATCTGATTTAATTCTCCTCATTAACTTCACATCATCTGCGAACAGGGACACCTCTGAGTCTATCCCTTCCATCATGTCATTCACATATACCAGAAATAGCACTGGTCCTAGGACCGACCCCTGTGGGACCCCGCTTGCCACAGGCGCCCATTGTGATACCTCACCCAGTACCATGACTCGTTGTTGCCTCCCTGTCAGGTATTCTCTGATCTATTGCAGTGCCCTTCCTGTTATACGCGCCTGATCCTCTAGTTTCTGCACTAGTCTCTTGTGAGGAACTGTGTCGAAGGCCTTCTTGCAGTCCAAGAAAATGCAATCAACCCACCCCTCTCTCTCGTGTCGCACTTCTGTGACTTTGTCATAGAACTCCAGAAGGTTTGTAACACAGGATTTGCCTTCCATGAATCCGTGCTGATTATCGTTTATAATCTTGTTCTGTTCCAGGTGCTCTACCACTATCCTCCTGATAATCTTCTCCTTGATTTTGCATACTATACAGGTTAGTTACACTGGTCTGTAATTTAGTGCCTCTTTTCTGTCTCCTTTTTTAAAAATGGGAACTACATATTGCGGTCTTCCATACCTCAGGTAGTTGCCCAGTTTCAAGGGATGTGTTGAAGATTGTGATTAATAGCACACACAGTATATCTGCTCCCTTCCTGAGGACCCACGGGGAGATGTCCGGTTCCATTGCCTTTGAGGTATCAAGGTCACTTAGCAGCTTCTTCACCTCCTTCTCAGTTGTGTGCATATCATCCAGCACTTGTTGATCTATTCCCTGTTGGTGTAACCCTCTGTCCTGTCTTCCCAGAGTCCTTCCTGTCTCCACTGTGAATACTTCCTTAAATCTCCTGTTGAGCTCCTCGCATACCTCTTGATCGTTTCTTGTGAGTTCCCCACCTTCTTTCCTCAGCCTGATCACCTGGTCTTTGACTGTCGTCTTTCTCCTAATGTGGCTAAACAGCAGTTTCGGGTCAGTCTTGGCTTTCGATGCTATGTCATTTTCGTACTGTCGCTGGGCCTCCCTCCTTTTCTGTACATATTCGTTTCTGGCTCTTCGACTGATCTTGTTTTCCTCGGTCCTTTACCTTCTGTACCTCTTCCATTCTCTAATGCGCTTAGTTTTTGTCTCCCTGCACTTTCGGGTAAACCAAGGACTCGCTTTGGTCTTCCCATTGTTTCTGTTTCCCTTGGGAACAAACCTTTCCTCTGCCTCCTTGCATTTTGTTGTTACATATTCAGTCATTTCATTTACTGTCTTTCCTGCCATTTCTCTGTCCCACTGCACCTCCCGCAGGAAGTTCCTCATACCTGTGTAGTTCCCCCTTTTATAGTTTGGCTTTCCCCATTCGACTCCTGTTACCCTCTCCACCTGTAACTCTACTACGTAATCAAAACTCAGGACTAAGTGGTCACTAGCTCCGAGGGGCCTCTCGTATGTGATGTCGTCAATGTCTGAGCTACTCAGGGTGAACACAAGGTCCAGTCTTGCTGGCTCATCCTCCCCTCTCTCTCTCTGGTAGTGTCCCTGATGTGTTGATGCATGAGGGTTTCCAGTATCACATCCATCATCTTGGCTCTCCATGTTTCGGGACCCCCATGAGGCTCCAGGTTTTCCCAGTCGATCTTCCTGTGGTTGAAATCACCCATAACCGGTAACTTGGCTCTGCACGTTTGAGCTCTTCGTGCCACCTCAGCCAGACTTACCTACCACACCCTCTCTAAAAGTTTCTCCTACTTTAGCATTCAGATCCCCTACCACAATTACTCTCTCACTTGGTTCAAAGGCTCCTATACATTCACTTAACATCTCCCAAAATCTTTCTCTCTCCTCTACATTCCTCTCTTCTCCAGGTGCATATATTATATATATATATATATATAGACGAGAGAGAGATATCATAATCTACACCTGGAAGATTCTGGAGGGACTGGTCCCTAATATGCACACAGCAATCACTCTATATGAAAGCAAAAGACTTGGCAGGCGATGCAACATACCCCCAGTGAAAAGTAGGGGCGTCACTGGTACACTAAGAGAAAACACAATAAGTGTCCGGGGCCCAAGACTGTTCAATAGCCTCCCACCAGCAATAAGGGGCATTACGGGAAGACCCCTGGTTATCTTCAAGAGGGAGCTGGACAGATACCTAAAGACGGTGCCGGATCAGCCGGGCTGTGGTTCGTACGTTGGATTACGTGCGGCCAGCAGTAACAGCCTCGTTGATCACGCCCTGATCCGCCGGGAGGCCTGGTCGTGGACCGGGCCGCAGGGACGTTGATCCCCGGAGTTCCCTCCAGGTAGACTTCAGCTATATATATATATATATATATATATATATATATATATATATATATATATATATATATATATATATATATATACATATATACATATGTCGTGCCGAATAGGCAGAACTTGCGATCTTGGCTTAAATAGCAACGCTCATCTTGCCATATAGGACAAGTGAAAATTTGTGTATGCAATAATTTCGCCAAAATCATTCTGAACCTAGCGAAAAAAATATATTTCACTATGTTTGTTTAGTATTAAATTATTGTAAACAAATCTAAAATATATTTAATTGGGTTAGGCTAAAATAAATTGTTCTTGTTATAATAAGGTTAGGTAAGTTTTCTAAGATTCTTTTGGTGCAAAATTATAAATTTTTACATTAACATTAATGAAAAAAATATATCTTTAAACTTATAAGAGAAAATTTTAGAAAGGACATAATTTTAAATGAGTTCTTGCTAATTGACCAGTTTTACATATTCGGCACGACATATATATATATACATGTATATATATATATATATATATATATATATATATATATATATATATATATATACGATCCGCAGTGAGTTATATACCTACCGGTGTATATATGATTAGCTGAGTTGCAAGCATAGTTTGAATGGTGACAAAACTGCGGGACTAATAGGTGTGAGTAAATGGGTCAGTCAGTGAGTGCTGGGGGCCGATGGGTTAGTCAGTGAGTACTGGGGGAGATAGATCAGGCAGTGAGTACTGGGGGCCGATGGGTCAGTCAGTGAGTACTGGGGACTGATGGGTCAGTCAGTGAGTACTGGGTGCTGATGGGTCACTCACTGGGCTAACTTAGGACTGATGCTCCTCCCTCTCATCACTTCCTTTTCAAATCTGCATAAAGGCTTTCCAAGTGAGATGTTTTTATCCAATTTTATCCAATTTAATTCCTGCAAAGATAGCACATGACTTCTCTTTATTCATTAACAACATATACACATAATTAAAGTTTTGGAATATTTCAAAAGGAATCGAGTTATCATATAACTGGAGCTTTCTCGAGCAAACAGTCTGGTGTATGTGACTGGTATATGATACCGACAAAATTAATAATTAGACACATGTGCAACATCTGGGTATCTTTGACTTAAGAAATCGTAATGACACGATTGCAAACAAACCATACCCCCTGGGTATCTTTATTTGTAGACGTTTCTCCATCCAGTGGTTTCCATGACCACAATACAAGGACATAACATAAAGACTGAAATATATACAAAAGATTAGGTAATCAGTGGTCTTCAGCAACTCCAAGGCTGAGGGACCGATTGCCTAATCTTTTGTATATAGTTGTACAATATTCAAATTATATCCCTGTTTTGATAAAGCCACTGTATAGCAAAACGTCTACAAATAAAGATACCCAGATGTCGCACATGTGTCTAATTCTTCAGACAATCTCGTACTTTTCTGCCTCTTAATAAATTATGATAAACTGTCATATTTACATAAATAGTAATAAAGGACACGTGCACGTATAATACACTATCCAGGTAGACATACAGTTTACAGGCATGTTTCGCACCCCTTCCCTTGGGGGAAAGGTTAAATAAATATGTTGGAGGGAATGGTTGATTTTGAGAAAGACCTGCCTTGTATGGGCCAGTAAGTCTACTGCAGTGTTCCTCCATTCTTATGTTCCTCTGACACTTCTCTCATCTCATACATACTGAGTGACCCTGAAGGACCAGAGTAAGTATTATAACCCTTTAAATACCATGATAATAATGTGCAACACTCCAGAATATAAAACAAAAAGATCCGGATACACAATACTGCAGTAAAGAATACATCTCTGAAATTCTCGGTCATTTATGTATCAGGTTATGGCGTGTGATGCAACTGCAGCACGCCATGGCACATGCATTGTCAAAGATCTAGGCGAGCATATTTACTTCAGTGACTTGCGTGCCTTGACATGGTGACCTTGGGTATGCTAGTGTGTCATATATATTGTACTTTATCTGCCTGGATCTGGGTTTTATTATGGTCTTATTTAAGTGGTTCTCTTGCTGTTTTGTTCTGCACGATACCAGTGGCTAACGCGACGGTGTGGGGTTTTGAGACTCTGTGATCGGGGGTTCTAACCCCACCCGTGGTACGGTTTGCAATCGTGTCATTGCAATTTCGTGAGTCAGGTGTTAATGCTAAATGTGTAAAAACAGAATTCCTTTAAATTATACTTTTATTTATTATAATATAACATTGTAATATTCCTGGTAGATGTCTGTAGCTGCAAACAAGTACAATAGTTTTTTAAATATTACCCAATTATCAATAATAAAGGCCAAAGTAGTGGCTGCCAAGACTTAAACTTACTAGAAACATCTTAAATTCTGTTTTCTGCAGCGTTCTAGATAAAACAATTACTTTCTTTCGAGAGAGAGAGTGGATTGTCAGTTCATGTATATTCAGAAGAAGCAAGGTAAGCTTTGCTTATTATAAAATTTCTTTTCGCTGAAAATTAAAATATCTATTTGGTTAGTGTATTATTTAATAGCACACAGAATTCTGCATTTTCTGTGAATTATGTTATGGCATCACAGGTGCTCAGAGTTTTGAAACAAGTTTGGCAAAATCATCTGATGTTTTAAAACCTTCCCCTGGAGAAACCAGCCCATTTTCCACTTATTATTGCATGAAAAACGGCTTTTCAATTTCTTCCATTCCCCCCCCCCAAAAAAAAAAAAAAAAAAAAAACAAACAGTGAATTGTATCCAACACAGACAAAAATCAATCAAAACTTTCCTCTAAGACTTACCAGCTTTAAAGAAAGTAGCTTAGTTTTAAATAAGCTTAGTGTATGTAGCATACAAATTTTAACAATGGTCTTGAGGTACACAGATGTTATAGACACATACAAGAATATTAACATGATTTAATTCAGGAATATCAAATAAATTTCAGGACTGTGAATTATTTAAGCTAGGATAACCACAACACATTTATCATTACTACACATCTACCATCACTACACATCTACCATCACTACACATCTACCATCACTACACATCTACCATTACTACACATCTACCATCACTACACATCTACCATCACTACACATCTACCATCACTACACATCTACCATTACTACACATCTACCATCACTACACATCTACCATCACTACACATCTACCATCACTACACATCTACCATCACTACACATCTACCATCACTACACATCTACCATCACTACACATCTACCATCACTACACATCTACCATCACTACACATCTACCATCACTACACATCTACCATCACTGCACATCTACCATCACTGCACATCTACCATCACTGCACATCTACCATCACTGCACATCTACCATCACTGCACATCTACCATCACTGCACATCTACCATCACAACACATCTACCATCACTACACATCTACCATCACTACACATCTACCATCACTACACATCTACCATCACGACACATCTACCATCACTGCACATCTACCATCACAACACATCTACCATCACTACACATCTACCATCACTACACATCTACCATCACTACACATCTACCATCACTACACATCTACCATCACTACACATCTACCATCACTACACATCTACCATCACTACACATCTACCATCACTACACATCTACCATCACTACACATCTACCATCACAACACATCTACCATCACTACACATCTACCATCACTACACATCTACCATCACTGCACATCTACCATCACTGCACATCTACCATCACTGCACATCTACCATCACTGCACATCTACCATCACAACACATCTACCATCACTACACATCTACCATCACTATACATCTACCATCACTACACATCTATCATCACTACACATCTACCATCACTACACATCTACCATCACTACACATCTACCATCACTACACATCTACCATCACTACACATCTACCATCACAACACATCTACCATCACACATCTACCAACACAACACATCTACCATCACAACACATCTACCATCACAACACATCTACCATCACAACACATCTACCATCACACATCTACCATCACAACACATCTACCATCACAACACATCTACCATCACACATCTACCAACACAACACATCTACCATCACAACACATCTACCATCACAACACATCTACCATCACAACACATCTACCAACACAACACATCTACCATCACAACACATCTACCATCACAACACATCTACCATCACAACACATCTACCATCACACATCTACCATCACAACACATCTACCATCACAACACATCTACCATCACACATCTACCAACACAACACATCTACCATCACAACACATCTACCATCACACATCTACCATCACAACACATCTACCAACACAACACATCTACCATCACAACACATCTACCATCACAACACATCTACCAACACAACACATCTACCATCACAACACATCTACCATCACAACACATCTACCATCACAACACATCTACCATCACTGCACATCTACCATCACAACACATCTACCATCACAACACATCTACCAACACAACACATCTACCATCACTACACATCTACCAACACAACACATCTACCAACACAACACATCTACCATCACTACACATCTACCATCACAACACATCTACCATCACAACACATCTACCATCACAACACATCTACCATCACAACACATCTACCATCACAACACATCTACCATCACAACACATCTACCATCACAACACATCTACCATCACAACACATCTACCATCACACATCTACCAACACAACACATCTACCATCACAACACATCTACCATCACACATCTACCATCACAACACATCTACCAACACAACACATCTACCATCACAACACATCTACCAACACAACACATCTACCATCACAACACATCTACCAACACAACACATCTACCATCACAACACATCTACCATCACAACACATCTACCATCACAACACATCTACCATCACTGCACATCTACCATCACAACACATCTACCATCACAACACATCTACCAACACACATCTACCATCACTACACATCTACCAACACAACACATCTACCAACACAACACATCTACCATCACTACACATCTACCATCACAACACATCTACCATCACAACACATCTACCAACACAACACATCTACCAACACAACACATCTACCATCACAACACATCTACCATCACTACACATCCAAACACTGTGATTTATTTCTGATCGAAGAGACACTTTCCAGTTATTTCACAAAGAATTTGATTGACAAAATAGGTTTTTGATAACCTAGACAAGTTAACATTAAAATATTATTTCCTGTAAAGAAATCACATCAGCAGTAAATGTTTTAAGATGACCGGACACATTTTCCTGTTATTCCACAGACTCCAACGAAATTTTTGCCTACACAGCCTAAATCCATCAGACGGTCCATCCATGTCATATGATGCATCAGTAGGTAAAGAGTGTTATATTTTTATCAGAGGAAAGCACTTAACCCGTAGGGGTTCATATGACGCCAGTGGAATGGGAGTCATTCAAGTTCGATCAAGAGTCCCTCACCAGCAACAATACAAAAGTAATGCAATAACATAAAATTATATTGTACTGTACCATTTCTAATTTATAAGTGACATAAAGACATCAACACATTCCATTAAATATGCTAATCTTTTTCTAAGTAGGATACATCACTGATGAAATTTTTAAGTCAATCTGAGGAGACTGTCTCCACTTGTTACACGCAAACAATTTGGGAATGACCTATGTAACAATTTGCATAGGTCACCCACGCATGTAGACCTATGAATCTTGCCCAGGATAAAAATTAGTATCACCATTTATTCAATAAAATTGACAAATCTTGGACTTATGGTATGGAACAGCATCGTGAACGTCGTAGTCAGGAAACTACACCAGTGGTGAAAATTTGAAGCCGATCAGATGAGCCATTCTTTAGTTATGACAAGGATTCGAATGACTCCCAAGTTTTTTTCTGCTATTTTACTTCATAAACAAATTTGCCTGCACGCAAACGATACTTAATAGGTACTATCCTGGGTACTATCCTGGGTACTATCCTGGGTATTATCCTGGGTACTATCCTGGTTCTAAGATACATCAGACATTAAATATTGAAGCTGTTCAGAAGAGTTAAACTTAACGTGATTTAACGGGAATAAAACATTCGAACAGTTTTACACATTAAATGGTCAAATCTGCTTCTACGTATTTGAATTTCACTCTCCGCAGTTGTCGATTCTTTTGACACATCTTTGCAAACGTTCGAAGCTCCACTGATGCTGGAAACGGGTTCAACAACTAGTGGCCTACATCTCACCACCTAGCGGTATACAAGGCTCCATCCTGTCACTTGAACTCCATACTGCTTCTGACTATGGAGCAATACTCTTCTCTAAACTGAGGGACTGACCACCTCAAAACTTCAAGGGTGATGGACTGATTACATCGTCTTCACGTCTCTTCTGCTTCTATCAACTTTTCTGTACTCGACTGAAGAAGCTTACTGTGTAGGCGAAACGTTTCGAAATAAAGATACCTAACTGTTGCATATGTGTCTTACCTAACAACCTGTCGGTATTTTATACCATTTTAATATTCATTCTAGCCTCTTGTTAAATGCTCTATTATTTCGAAATCTCACCCAACACACCGGTGTTCTCTCCTTTGGGATTCATAACACTCCAGCCTGTTTTCAACGTAGGATGTTGTGTGTTTATTGTACCCAATACCAGAAGGACTGGGATGAGGGTATTCCCCTCCTCTTATTTGCCGGGAAGGACAGAACTCGGGAATCCATAGGCTATAGTCCCTTCGAACTGGTTTATGGTCAACAGTAAGGAGGATATTGATTGTTTTGAGGGAACACTGGCTAGGTAATGATCATAATGCTTTCTCTTCGAACTTTTTCTCACTTTCAGAGACCGTTTGGTTTATATGGTTTATTGGTTATATGCATCTGAGAACCGCACACCAGCTAGACCAAAGAAACAATTTTACTGTAAGACATCGCCCCATATTCTTGAAGTTGGAGGGGAGATGATGGCATTAGAGTTGGTGCCTGGAAATGCCTTGAAAGCAAGGTAGAGTGGGCATTCAAGGTGGTGAAAAATGTTTTGGACTAAAATTATAGAATTCCCACCCCTGGGCGGCGGAAATCTGAACGGATGTGCATATAAACCGTCTAAAGAGGTGTCATTAAAGATCCGTTGTGGCCAGTGTTAATATAATAGATCATCTGAGATTGAACATTGATTTGCAGGCAAGCACAGATATTTATCTTAGTAATGATGCCTTGTTAAAGGATCCTACACAATGTATATTAGGCCTTAGTAAGGTAAAGGTTGCAGAGATGGTTCAGCTTCTCTCAAATTTTGAGGAATTGTTTGGTGATACCCCCAAGGCGTGCTGGAGGGAGGTTGCAGATATATACTGTACGGTGCTTTATGTTGTGATTTTCAAGCCGTCAGTTGTGTTTGGGTTTGTTTTACGGTCAGGTGGACCCTGGGAGGTTCCTGTCATTTTATTTTTTTTTTGTGTGTGTGGGCCTATGTGTATAGTGGAGATTACAGAAATAATTGCATTTTTACCAGCAGGCTGGAAGCGCCAGGGAAGTATGGCGACCCACAGACACCATAAATATTTAATCTTCCTATGGCGTATGACTTTTGTGGGCTGAGCACTTTTAGAAATATATGTTTATTGTTCTATATGTGCATTTATCTGTCGTTCCTGATAATCATACCTAAAGTACTGACCATTTTTTGTAGTTTACTAAGCATGGGGCTTCACGAGGCTTATTTTTAAACAACTTTATATAACATACCCATGAACAAGATATTCCCCCCCCCCACAGTACCTCCATTGTAACTTCACAACACCTCCACATTCCAAAATATTTGTGACCCGAAATATTCTGCTTAGGAGGGTGGCGGACGCATTTGTCGTTCCTTTAATTGTTAAGGCTGAGATCTCCTGTGCCTTATCTTCCAAAGATACCTTGTAGTATTTTCTCGAAGGATCCTACCATGGCAACTACTTCGCATGTCTTACCGCGTCAGATATGTCATCTGTTCTGAGAGATATCCATCGAATTCAGAGACTGCATTTGAATGGTCTTAAAGTAGTCAGTACAACTTCGCTGGTCAGGTGTATACATGAAAACCTTCAAGTAGAGCCTTTGTGATAATTCCTACTTTTATTGTGCACCTTAGCTATAGATCACTTCAGGCTGACGTTTGTGACTTAGTACAAGACTCAAATTGATAATCTATAGGGTTTGGAGATCGGGACAAAGTCTGCTACGTCCTACTTTCCTTCTTTTATGGTTCACAACATTGATCATGAATGTTACCTAACTTGATGACTAATTATATCTCATGACCCATCCAACATGTGTCAGAAATCATTATTTCTAAATAAATCTTTAGGAACATTGTTCCATAAAAGTCATGAGGTATGTCTTGATCACCACCGAGATCATATTCTACCACAAAATGATTCTACTTAAATACAAGAGTAGAAGAGAAGGCAGCTCTTGACGACAATGGCAAGACAGAATTGCTGCCTCCCCGGTGGCTGGTGAGAGAGTGAGTGGGTTTCGTAGCAGGCTTTATATCAGGTGGCCCAGGGCGTTGATCATTTATTTACCCAGCATGCACATGAGCTAACAAGCGAGTAAACAAGTGGTGTGGCTACAGGGACAGCCAATGAGAACCTTGATTCTGCAAGCACAGAAAGAGTAGTGTGCAAACAGCAAGTTTGCCTGTCAGACCCAGCTATGCTTTAGACTAGAGCATGAGATGGTTCAAGTCGTAGTGGCAGCCCTGCAAAATGCCACAAGGTGACTGGTGTGTGGGAGACCCTCCAACATAACATACCCTTCCAAACAAGGTGACTGTTGTGTGGGAGACCCTCCAACATAACATGTCCTTCCGAACAAGGTGACTGTTGTGTGGGAGACCCTCAAACATAACATACCCTTCCGAACAAGGTGACTTGTCAGACCCTCCGACATCTCCTTCTGAACAAGGTTTTTGCAGGAAGACCCTCGAATAAGACCCAGCATTAAGGGAGGGGACGAACGATAAAAAATAACCCCGTATTTTAAAAACGGCTTGTCTGTGGGAAGCCGTACACTCCTATATACATCGCTACATCACTCGTAGTGCGAGTATACAATACTTAACATGACTCAATACAATACTTAATTCCTCTTATTTTGAAAGAATGAACTGTGGAATGAGGCTAAATAATGTTTAGTGTTTATTAGGTAACATAAACTTAGATAAGTGGGATTAATGTTGCCACGTCTGAACGAAGAGGAAAATACAAGTTAGGGATTGTATCATATTTCCTCTTTCCTTTCTCTCCTTCCATCCTCTCTATGTTCCCTGTCCTCTTCCTCCCCACACACTCCCTACATTATTTTCTTCCATTTCCTTACGATATTTTTTGCCCCTCTACTCCAACTTTACTCAATTTTTGTTGTGTCTGACCCACTGCAATGCACGCTCCGTTCCTCTCTCTCTCTCTCTCTCTCTCTCTCTCTCTCTCTCTCTCTCTCTCTCTCTCTCTCTCTCTCTCCAAAGCTACAGCCATAAAAAAATATAAAAAAAATATGTACAAAGTGAAGGTCCTCTATAGAAAGCTTATTCGAATTGGGTCACCCACCATCTCAAATTCAGGTCACACCTGCATTCCCTGAGTCAGTTTACAATACCAGTCCCTGAGTCAGTTTACAATACCAGTCCCTGAGTCAGTTTACAATACCAGTCCCTGAGTCAGTTTACAATACCAGTCCCTGAGTCAGTTTACAATACCAATCCCTGAGTCAGTTTCCCAATCCCTGAGTCACTTTTACTCCACCATTCCCTGAGTCAGTTTACACTACCAATCCCTGAGTCAGCTTACACTACCAATCCCTGAGTTTACAGTACCAATCCCTGATTCAATTTACACTACAAATCCCTGAGTCAGTTTACACTACCAATCCCTGAGTCAGTTTACACTGTCAATCTGAGTCAGTTTACACTGCCAATCCCTGAGTCAGTTTACACTGCCAATCCCTGAGTCAGCTTACACTACCAATCCCTGAGTTTACAGTACCAATCCCTGATTCAATTTACACTACAAATCCCTGAGTCAGTTTACACTACCAATCCCTGAGTCAGTTTACACTGTCAATCCCTGAGTCAGTTTACACTACCAATCCCTGAGTCAGTTTACACTACCAATCCCTGAGTCAGTTTACACTACCAATCCCTGAGTCTGGTTACACTACCAATCCCTGAGTCTGCTTACACTACCAATCCCTGAGTCTGCTTACACTACCAATCCCTGAGTCAGCTTACACTACCAATCCCTGAGTCAGTTTACACTACCAATCCCTGAGTCAGTTTACACTACCAATCCCTGAGTCAGTTTACACTACCAATCCCTGAGTCACGTCGCAATATATGTCATTGTGTTTATTATTAAATTATCGTAAACTTAAGTAAAATATATTTAGTTGGACTAGGCCAAATTAAATTGCGCTTGTTTTAATAAGGTTAGGTAAGTTTTCTAAGGTTCTTTTGATACAAAATTATTAATTTTTTCATTAACTTTAATGAAAAATATATCTTTAAAAGTATAAAAGAAAATTTTAGAAAGGACTTAATTTTAAATGAGCTCTTGCTGCTTGACCGGTTTTACGTATTCGGCACTAATATATATATATATATATATATATATATATATATATATATATATATATATATATATATATATATATATATATATATATATTTATGTATGTAAACGTGAATGAACCAGTGCATAGTGTGTGTGTGTGTGTCTGTGTGTATGTGTGTATATGTGTGTGTGTTTATTTGTGTGTGTGTGTGTGTGTGTGTGTGTGTGTGTGTGTGTGTGTGTGTGTGTGAGAGATTACATTTACTGGCCTAGATTTGACTTTCCTGTCTTTTCATTATAATTTGTTTGGAAAAAAAATATTTAAATACCTTTGATTAAAGGATGTCAGAGTGTGACATTAAAATCAAATTCTTAATTAGATTATTCTTGTCCAATAGCTACTCATTATTATTTTAAAAGAGATATTGCAACAATTCGTGGCTAGTAAATTGTCAGCCTTTACACCCGTAGTCACAGTTCTTTAAGACGTCCATTATATTATTCTTTCTATGGATATTTAAGATGCTAGACAACCACAGGGAAGTTGAATGGGTGTGAGTTCGACCTGACTAGCTTGTGCAACTAGGTCAGATCCCGTGCTCCACCCTTAAGTGAATGTGACTGACCTGACTAGGTTAAGGCATTAACTTAAGTCGGTGGGAGAATTGGACCTGCCTCGCATGGGCCAGTAGGTCTGTTTTAGTGTTCCTTCTTTCGTATGTTTTTATGTTCTAGGCCCTTAGTGTTGCGATCAACATATCAACAGAAGCTTGCAAAGTTACAGACACAAGTACGAAGTCCAAGCACATTAGTTCAGAGGAACATTGTAGTACAAATGTAGACTCGAGCAAGAACGTTTCCCTTGTACTCATCTGTTTTGGACTTCCTGCTTATTTCTGCAACATTGCAAGCTCCTGATGAAGTGTTGACTGCAACACGAGAGGCCTAGACCTTTCATTCAACTCCCCCTGTGGTTGTCTTGCATCTTGCATCGCTTGCTGACGATTATTGCAAAATAGATATTTATGTAATAACATCAAGACACAATGTTGGAAAAGGTTAAATTAAATTTAACCTTAAATTAAACTGTAATTTATATCTGTTAATCTTTTAAATATTCAGAGTTATTTTTTTAAATATAAATACCCTGCTATGTCAACTATGTGATCCAATGTTATCAATACATATTGCAAGTTGCAATGGTATCAATACATATTGCAAGTTGCAATGTTATCAATACATATTGCAAGTTGCAATGTTATCAATACATATTGCACGTTGCAATGTTATCAATACATATTGCAAGTTGCAATGTTATCAATACATATTGCACGTTGCAATGTTATCAATACATATTGCAAGTTGCAATGTTATCAATACATATTGCAAGTTGCAATGTTATCAATACATATTGCACGTTGCAATGGTAATACATATTGCAAGTTGCAATGTTATCAATACATTGCACGTTGCAATGTTATCAATACATATTGCAAGTTGCAATGTTATCAATACATATTGCACGTTGCAATGTTATCAATACATATTGCACGTTGCAATGGTAATACATATTGCAAGTTGCAATGTTATCAATACATATTGCACGTTGCAATGTTATCAATACATATTGCAAGTTGCAATGGTAATACATATTGCAGGTTGCAATGGTATCAATACATATTGCAAGTTGCAATGTTATCAATACATATTGCAAGTTACAATGGTATCAATACATATTGCAAGTTGCAATGTTATCAATACATATGCAAGTTGCAATGGTATCAATACATATTGCAAGTTGCAATGGTATCAATACATATTGCAAGTTGCAATGGTATCAATACATATTGCAAGTTGCAATGGTATCAATACATATTGCAAGTTGCAATGGTATCAATACATATTGCAAGTTGCAATGGTATCAATACATATGCAAGTTACAATGGTATCAAAACATATTGCAAGTTACAATGGTATCAATACATATTGCAAGTTGCAATGTTATCAATACATATGCAAGTTACAATGGTATCAATACATATTGCAAGTTACAATGGTATCAATACATATTGCAGGTTGCAATGGTATCAATACATATTGCAGGTTGCAATGGTATCAATACATTTTGCAAGTTGCAATGGTATCAATACATATTGCAAGTTACAATGGTATCAATACATATTGCAAGTTACAATGGTATCAGTACATATTGCAAGTTGCAATGGTATCAATACATATTGCAAGTTACAATGGTATCAATACATATTGCAAGTTACAATGGTATCAATACATATTGCAAGTTACAATGGTATCAATACATATTGCAA
Organism: Cherax quadricarinatus; assembly: GCF_038502225.1. Taxonomy (NCBI): domain Eukaryota; kingdom Metazoa; phylum Arthropoda; class Malacostraca; order Decapoda; family Parastacidae; genus Cherax; species Cherax quadricarinatus. The sequence continues at coordinate 22,269,997 of NC_091348.1, forward strand.
GTTACAATGGTATCAATACTTATTGCAAGTTGCAATGCAAGACACATAGTTAACTTTTACTACATTAGTTGAACCCTCTTTGTCAACTGTAACACTACGTTACAAACTGAACGTCACCTACTAAAATTATAGGAAGAACACGGGATAAATTATAGGAAGAACACGGGATAAATTATAGGAAGAACACGGGATAAATTATAGGAAGAACACGGGATAAATTATAGGAAGAACACGGGATAAATTATAGGAAGAACACGGGATAAATTATAGGAAGAACACGGGATAAATTATAGGAAGAACACGGGATAAATTATAGGAAGAACACGGGATAAATTATAGGAAGAACACGGGATAAATTATAGGAAGAACACGGGATAAATTATAGGAAGAACACGGGATAAATTATAGGAAGAACACGGGATAAATTATAGGAAGAACACGGGATAAATTATAGGAAGAACACGGGATAAATTATAGGAAGAACACGGGATAAATTATAGGAAGAACACGGGATAAATTATAGGAAGAACACGGGATAAATTATAGGAAGAACACGGGATAAATTATAGGAAGAACACGGGATAAATTATAGGAAGAACACGGGATAAATTATAGGAAGAACACGGGATAAATTATAGGAAGAACACGGGATAAATTATAGGAAGAACACGGGATAGGAAGAACACGGGATAAATTATAGGAAGAACACGGGATAAATTATAGGAAGAACACGGGATAAATTATAGGGGATAAAATAGGAAGAACACGGGATAAATTATAGGAAGAACACGGGATAAATTATAGGAAGAACACGGGATAAATTATAGGAAGAACACGGGATAAATTATAGGAAGAACACGGGATAAATTATAGGAAGAACACGGGATAAATTATAGGAAGAACACGGGATAAATTATAGGAAGAACACGGGATAAATTATAGGAAGAACACGGGATAAATTATAGGAAGAACACGGGATAAATTATAGGAAGAACACGGGATAAATTATAGGAAGAACACGGGATAAATTATAGGAAGAACACGGGATAAATTATAGGAAGAACACGGGATAAATTATAGGAAGAACACGGGATAAATTATAGGAAGAACACGGGATAAATTATAGGAAGAACACGGGATAAATTATAGGAAGAACACGGGATAAATTATAGGAAGAACACGGGATAAATTATAGGAAGAACACGGGATAAATTATAGGAAGAACACGGGATAAATTGTAGGAAGAACACGGGATAAATTATAGGAAGAACACGGGATAAATTATAGGAAGAACACGGGATAAATTATAGGAAGAACACGGGATAAATTATAGGGGATAAATTATAGGAAGAACACGGGATAAATTATAGGAAGAACACGGGATAAATTATAGGAAGAACACGGGATAAATTATAGGAAGAACACGATAAATTATAGGAAGAACACGAGATAAATTGAAGAACACGGGATAAATTATAGGAAGAACACGGGATAAATTATAGGAAGAACACGGGATAAATTATAGGAAGAACACGGGATAAATTATAGGAAGAACACGGGATAAATTATAGGAAGAACACGGGATAAATTATAGGAAGAACACGGGATAAATTATAGGAAGAACACGGGATAAATTATAGGAAGAACACGGGATAAATTATAGGAAGAACACGGGATAAATTATAGGAAGAACACGGGATAAATTATAGGAAGAACACGGGATAAATTATAGGAAGAACACGGGATAAATTATAGGAAGAACACGGGATAAATTATAGGAAGAACACGGGATAAATTGTAGGAAGAACACGGGATAAATTGTAGAAGAACACGGGATAAATTGTAGGAAGAACACGGGATAAATTGTAGGAAGAACACGGGATAAATTATAGGAAGAACACGGGATAAATTATAGGAAGAACACGGGATAAATTATAGGAAGAACACGGGATAAATTATAGGAAGAACACGGGATAAATTATAGGAAGAACACGGGATAAATTATAGGAAGAACACGGGATAAATTGTAGGAAGAACACGGGATAAATTGTAGGAAGAACACGGGATAAATTGTAGGAAGAACACGGGATAAATTATAGGAAGAACACGAGATAAATTATAGGAAGAACACGAGATAAATTATAGGAAGAACACGGGATAAATTATAGGAAGAACACGGGATAAATTATAGGAAGAACACGGGATAAATTATAGGAAGAACACGGGATAAATTATAGGAAGAACACGGGATAAATTATAGGAAGAACACGGGATAAATTATAGGAAGAACACGGGATAAATTATAGGAAGAACACGGGATAAATTATAGGAAGAACAAGGGATAAATTACACTGGTCAACTAGTTTTGAAAAGTTATATGCTTCTTAAATGAGATTAGTTAATGCTTGTATTTTCATGTCCTGCATCCAAATATCACCTTGAAAACTACTTATTGGTTATAGGTTTAAAGATACGAGACATGTAATATTTGATTATTTTATTAAAACGTACAATATGTGTCAGTATGTTTTAAACTCTAATCCGTACCTACTCTCTGACTTTTTGCTTGACTCTTATAGTGGTCTGAAGAATCATCTCTTGCTAATGTCCAGCAACAGTCTGCAAGAATTCTTGTGTCCCATTTGCCTGGTACTATTTTTCCATGGCTGAAATATCTTGGTGAAACCTTTCACCATGTTCGTCACTAACTGCCCAACAGTTCGCTGGAAAAATGTCTAAATGTGAGTCCAAAGAGTGGATTGTAAGTGACATGTTACATCCCATGTTCTTGTGAACTTTCAAATCTTCACATCAGCTGCTAGGTTCCAGTACTGAAGACGAGAGCCTAGCAGCTCTGCCTCATTTTTGGGTAGTTGCAGATCCCTGACAAGGTCATGGAGTTCCTCTTTTGTTATGAGATGTGGCCTAGAGGAGTGTGCTTCATCAGAGTTTCGGTCACTGTAATCCAGTACTGCTATCCTTCTCTTCTTCCTCCTCACAACTTTCTTCATCTGACTCGAAGGATACCGAAGTTGGTGCATCAGGAACAGTTAGATCTTCTCCATGTAGAACTGGGCGAATAACTGATGGAATGTTTGGATATTCAATGGACCCCTTTTTTTTCTTTGACAAGCCCTTTTGTACTGGAGGTACCATGCAGAAACAATAAGTGTTCGTATTGTCTGTTGGCTCCCGCCATGTCATTGGCACAGTAAAGAACATTATTTTCCTGTTCCTGTTCAACCATTGGCGAAGGTTAGTAGCACAATTGTTGCAGCATATGTGTGGAACCCAGTTCTTATCCTGGTTACCAATCTTGCATCCAAAATACATGTATAGGTAATAAGCAATTCTAAACATAGCAGTTATACGGCGCTTCTGTGATGCAAAGGTCACCTCACCACACAAACAGTTAGAAGATAAACAGAAAAATTATTCATTAATTTATCAATATAATACAAATCATGACAGTTAAGCAGAAGTATTTATATCATTCAGTAGGAAAATAAAATTAATATAATATGACTCACATGCATATCAATAGCTTGCTCAGTGAATATTTATTATAAGTTTAAAAAGTGTTTGGCTAAGAAAATCACCGACCTTTCACCTCGCAATATGAACTTGGACATCACAATCACCTTCTATGACTGCTGGAACAATATTGAAGGTCAGTCAGACTGAGTGTGGTAAGAAACACACTGCCACAAGCCTGTTGGAACCTGTTGTGACACGTAGGTGTATATTGTAACGTAGAGCTAACAAACAATTTTAACCATGATATTCATTATCAGTGACCTAAAATTAGTTGGATATTACTAGTCTGGTCTCGGAATCATTTAGGTTGTTGACCAGTATTATAGAAAGAGCACGGGATAAATTATAGGAAGAGAATGGAATAAATTATAGGAAGAGCATGGAATAAATTATAGGAAGAGCATGGAATAAATTATAGGAAGAGCATGGAGTAAGATTTCGAAATTTTAGACAGTTTACACAATGGAGAAATCCAGCTTGAGAATAATCAATGTCACTTTCAGCCTCCATGTTTTCTTTAATTGAGTTCTCTTTTCAAGCGCTGTATAACCCTGCTATGTTTAGCATTTCTTTTTGATAATAATAATAATAATAATAATAATAATAATAATAATAATAATAAAACTAACAATGAGTTCTTTCTTATTTTTGACTTCTATCTGAGCACTGTGAAGCAGGGTCAGTTCCGGCTCATTCCTTCCTACTGCAGTACACTCGTTAATACGTCTCTGATTATATATATATATATATATATATATATATATATATATATATATATATATATATATATATATATATATATATATATATATATGCAAGGAATTCGCAAGAGCAGGCGAAATATACACAAACACTGATCTCTGGCTGAAGGAGACTCGAAACTACGAGCAGAGATCAGTGTTTGTGTATATTTCGCCTGCTCTTGCGAATTCCTTGCATTGTTAGAATCTCTAGTAAGGCTGATGCATGCAGGGGATGAGATGAAAAGCTGTAAGCCTTCTTCCTGCAAGCTGGCTGCCTTGGATCAACGTCTAGCACAAGCTGGACTCCAAGGTATTGGTCCAGTGTGGTGAGTTTGGTATAGCACTGCGTACCTTGTTCCATGCTTCGTAGATTCGAGTCTCCTTCAGCCAGATATATATATATATATATATATATATATATATATATATATATATATATATATATATATATATATATAATGTCGTGCCGAATAGGTAAAACTTGCTATTTTGGTAAGCTTCCTAATTTTTTTTTGCACAAGATTATTAATTTTTACATTAACATAAATTAAAGAAATATATCTTTAAACATATAAAAGAAAATTTTAGAAAGGATTTAATTTTAAATGAGTTCTTGCTAATTTAGCAGTTTCACCTATTCGGCACGACACACACATACAAACAAGTGGTATTTAATCAACATCACTGCAACTAACCGGGGAATTGAACCCGTGTTCTTATAGCCCGCCTCATGGTGAGCGAAAATTCACGACGCTCTAACCCACTGGACCATACAATACTACAAGAATCACGCACCCAGCAGAGCTAGGTGTTGTACCGAGATTCAAAGACATACGATGGTGTGGGTGCCTCAGTGCTAATTTCATTCTACTCCTCGTTTGGTGTACTAGCCCCCACAAGCAGTGTATATAGTATTGTAACCATGAACGAGTGGTATTTAACCAGTAACAACACTGCAACTATCTGTGGGATCGATTCCCCGACTAGTCGCAGTGTTATTGATTAAATACCAGTCGTTCATGGTTACAATACTCTCTCTCTCTCTCTCTCTCTCTCTCTCTCTCTCTCTCTCTCTCTCATATATATATATATATATATTTATATATATATATATATATATATATATATATATATATATATATATATATATTATAATATACATATATTGCCTTCAAGAACAATGGGACAGTGAAGCTCAGGTTGACTGAGCACACACACTGTCCAACAGAAGAGGCAGTGTTTACAAGATCCCATGCACTCTGTCCTCTTTCAAAAGTTTGGAAAACAGGTAAACCACTGGAAACCAGGTTAGACCAACATCAGTACTAGATTAGGATGGGTCACAATTCGAATGGAAACTTTAACCACATGAGTAATGTATTATTCATTATACACTGTATAGTCTGTATCTGTACATAGCTTTTAAGGATAAGTAAGTTACTGCTCAGGAGACTAGGAGAAAGTGAAGCAGCTAACAACCAGTTAAGAGCAGGGACCAAGAGCTCAGACTGAACAACAGCAAATGGAATCGCAAGAACGTCACCACAAACATACACACATTCAAGCCAATTCATCATCTTTTCGGTAATGTCCCCCAAAGGAAACATTTGCAGTTGAGAACGACCAACTGTGTTGAGAGAGAGAGAGAGAGAGAGAGAGAGAGAGAGAGAGAGAGAGAGAGAGAGAGAGAGAGAGAGAGAGAAAATGCTCTCGCATATCCCCCGCCGATATTTTCCATTCATCTCTCTCCCCTTCTCTACATTTCTCATCCCTCTGGCATCAATAGATCATAAACATGAAAAGAGGATAAGCGAGCGAGGGGACGTGGGAGAATAACACGAAGTCTCTCGCTAGGAACGAACGACCTCACATTCTATCGTGAGTGATCTGCTGTTGCCTATCGATAGTGTAGCCTTGCTGATGATTTGTTGAGCTTCCCCACTGTCCCTTGGAACTAGATATTGGGAGCTAGATACCGCATGTTAAGCGCACTTGTCGATAGACACTTACCCTGTTGTGTGGGAGCGGGGGGATGAAGGTGTTGCTACGCCTCTACTTCCTTGCCTATATTCTGTAGTAGGGGTTGAGTCTTAGCTCTTGGCCCCCCTCTCTCATCTTGCCGCATGCCTGATACACGCCCTCATACTCTTGTGGGTCTTGCCACACCTACTAGAACTGCCACGCCACTCCTGGAACTGTCACACCATTCCTAGAACTGTCGCACCACTCCTAGAACTGGTATACCTACTAGAACTGCCACACCTCCTAGAACTGTCATACCAACTAGAACTGTCATGCAGCTCCTGGAACTGTTATAATTACTCCTAAAACTTTCACACCACTGCTAGAACTGTCACACTTTTAGAACTGTCGTATCTACTCCTAGAACTGTGACAGCACTCCTAGAACTGTCACATCTATTGAAACTGTTACACCTAGAATTGTCATACTACTCGGACTGTCACGACACTCCTAGAACTGTCACATCTACTAGAACTGTCATACCTACTTGAACTGTCACGACACTCCTAGAACTGCCACACCTGCTAGAACTGTCATACCTACTCCTTGAACTGTCACGAGACTCCTAGAACTGTCGCACCTGCTAGAACTGTCATACCTACTCCTTGAACTGTCACGAGACTCCTAGAACTGTCACACCTGCTAGACCTGTCATACTCCCAGAACTGTCATAACACTCCCAGAACTGTTATAGCTATTCCTAGAACCACTTGTATCCGCTTGTATCCGCCACTTTACCGTCCTGGCCACTTTCTCAGAATGCTCACTTAAAAAGTACTTCTTGACATCCCAGTGACTCGTCTGGGGGTTCGTGTACCTGCTTCCTGCTTCTCACACAGTTCGAACACTTTATCCCTGTTCTCATCCTATCGATTCATGTGACGAGCCTGGTCCAGGGCCGGGCTCCGGGGCTAGAAAGACTCTCGAAACTCAACAGATGTATATCAAAGGCTATTTTATATGTTCCCTGATGTCACTAGACTTAACTTCTTTAGCTTCCCCTCATAGCTTATTTTCCCCTTAGTTCCGGAGCTAGCATCATTGCATACCTCTCCACTTTCTGCAGTAATTTAAGATATTTTATGGTATAAACCTTGGTAATAAATACCGACAAGTTGGTTTAGAAAGACACGTAAGCAAACACTGTAACATATTTATTAGAAAACGTTTCGGTCCTGGAACCTTGATCACTTCTAACATACAGAGGTAGAAAGACATTATATATATAGGCGGAGAGTGAGATGTGACGCACGTGACCTGAGGAATGTCATAAGAACATAAGAATGGAGGAACACTGTAGAAGGCCTACTGGCTCATGCGAGGCAGGTCTTTATCAAAACAACCTCTACCTATGATGAGGACGGGTAGACGATGAAATCATGCGACTCCTGTGTTGTTGGGTTGGTGTTGCTTAAGTATCATGTATGCCAATGTTTTTGAAATTTTGTAGTTTCCAGTGTTGCGTTCTATAGTGTCGGTGACGGCGATTAGTGAGGCTTCTAGGCACCGTCGGCGTCTGAGGTCTGGTTCGGTGAGAACGAGTTGTGCCTCATTCCAATTCATCAAATGCCCCGTGGAATCTCTGTGGAGGGCACAGGCGTACCTTACATCGTCTCTGTTAGAGACGTCTCTATCCGAGACGTCTCAATATCCAGGCCCTTCTCAACAAGATCAATGCAGTTGAACCATCAATAAAGTTTACACTTGAACTCGAGAATGATGGCAAACTTCCTTTCCTCGACGTTCTGCTGTGCAGATCTCCCGACAGTGACAAGCTTCTCTTCAAAGTGTATAGAAAACCTACCAACAAGGACGATCTTATACACTTTTATTCACACCAAGACACCCGCACTAAGAGAGGAGTCCTCATTGGCTTCTTCTTGAGAGCTCTTCGCATCTCCAGCCCTTGTTTTCTAGAAGAAGAATGCACTTACATAACACAAGCCTTTACACGTCTTCAGTTCCCATCTTTCTTCATCCGAGATTGCAGACTCAAGGCACAAGCTATCCTCAACAAACCGCCCATGGAACAGCCCCCTAAACAGTTCATAGTACTCCCATGTGGCGATGTTGCCACGAATACTCGCCGGGCACTTGCTATGAGTAACATCAACGTTTCCACCATAAACACATCATCTATCAAAGACCTCACTACGAAACGCAGCCCCACACCTCTAACTTCTACAGCAGGCGTCTACACTATCCCCTGTGGGTTCTGTCCCAAGAAATATGTAGGCGAGACAGGCAGAGATCTTGCAGTCCGCCTGAATGAGCATCGAAATGCCTCTAACAGAGACGATGTAAGGTACGCCTGTGTCCTCCACAGAGACTCCACGGGGCATTTGATGAACTGGAATGAGGCACAACTCGTTCTCACCGAACCAGACCTCAGACGCCGACGGTGCTTAGAAGCCTCACTAATCGCCGTCACCGACACTATAGAACGCAACACTGGAAACTACAAAATTTCAAAAACATTGGCATACATGATACTTAAGCAACACCAACCCAACAACACAGGAGTCACATGATTTCATCGTCTACCCGTCCTCATTATAGGCAGAGGTTGTTTTGATAAAGACTTGCCTCGCATGAGCCAGTAGGCCTTCTACAGTGTTCCTCCATTCTTATGTTCTTATGACATTCCTCAGGTCACGTGCGTCACATCTCACTCTCCGCCTATATATATAATGTCTTTCTACCTTTGTATGTTAGGATGGTCGCTTAAGAGGCACACTAGCTGAACTGTCCGGAACAGTGCTTGAGCAGCAATGAAGAATCAGTTCTCCTTTAGGAGCCAGAGATGGGTCATCTCAAGATTAAGACCCATGCCAGGACCCTGGTCTTGGCGAACATTACATATATTTGTATGTTAGAAGTGATCAAGGTCCCAGGACCGAAACGTTTTCTAATAAATATGTTATAGTGTTTGCTTACGTGTCTTTCTAAACCAAGATATTTTATATATTTTGGGTTCTATGCTGGTGATTCATGCTCCAAGACTGGCCTGGCATAAGTTATATCAAGATGACTCAAGAAATCGTAATGACCGCGGGTTCAATCCCGGCCGGGGGTATGGTTTATATCAAGATCCATGAATGACAGGTCGTTGAGAGTCTTAATGGTTACTTTTAGATTTGCAAAACGAGCATTGGTTGCTGCGGTTATTTGTTTGAGGTGTGCCTTCGGTGATACGCTTGGCATTATACTCACCCCAAGGTCTTCTTGAGTGTGGTCTGAAGCCTCTGTTCTCAAGCTTCATAACCTTGGATTTGCTGGGGTTAAATTAAAATAAGCCCTTGTCTAATCACAGTCTTGTTGTTTTATCTCATTGCTTTTAATTTTCATCATTAATCTCAAATAATCTACAAACAGAGATACATCTGACTCTAACGCTTATGGTATGTCACTGACTTGTACCAGTAAAGGTGCTGGTCCTTGACCAATCAATGTACTCCACCGGAGTACAGGAGAGAGAGAGATTTCGTTCGGATTTTTAACCCCGGAGGGTTAGCCACCCAGGATAACCCAAGAAAGTCAGTGCGTCATCGAGGACTGTCTAACTTATTTCCATTGGGGTCCTTAATCTTGTCCCCCAGGATGCGACCCACACCAGTCGACTAACACCCAGGTACCTATTTGCTGCTAGGTGAACAGGACAACAGGTGTAAGGAAACGTGTCAAATGTTTCCACCCGCCGGGAATCGAACCCGGGCACTCCGTGTGTGAAGCGGGAGCTTTAGCCACCAGACCACCGGGTCACTAGCCAACCTCTACCGCTGGAAGGTGATGCTGAAGTCTGTATACTTCTGTAAGAAGAGCTCAGAACACTTACACAACCCCCAACAATCACACTCTAATTGACACAAAATTATGTAACTGTGAGTGAACTTTTGCCCCATTACACTCCCTAATATTCTTGCCTTCTGCTCGAGTTTTTGTCCCAGTCTTCTGTGAGGCATATCATGAAGTGTTTTCTTGTAGCCCAAGAAAATGCAGTCCATCCATCCCTCTCTCATGTCTCTCATCTACAACTTTCTTACTGAACTCCAGTAAGTTTCAGAAGGAAAGTGGTAGAGGACAGAAGGCAAGTGGTAGAGGACAGAAGGCAAGTGGTAGAGGACAGAAGGCAAGTGGTAGAGGACAGAAGGAAAGTGGTAGAGGACAGAAGGAAAGTGGTAGAGGACAGAAGGAAAGTGGTAGAGGACAGAAGGCAAGTGGTAGAGGACAGAAGGCAAGTGGTAGAGGACAGAAGGCAAGTGGTAGAGGACAGAAGGCAAGTGGTAGAGGACAGAAGGCAAGTGGTAGAGGACAGAAGGAAAGTGGTAGAGGACAGAAGGCAAGTGGTAGAGGACAGAAGGCAAGTGGTAGAGGACAGAAGGCAAGTGGTAGAGGACAGAAGGCAAGTGGTAGAGGACAGAAGGCAAGTGGTAGAGGACAGAAGGCAAGTGGTAGAGGACAGAAGGCAAGTGGTAGAGGACAGAAGGCAAGTGGTAGAGGACAGAAGGAAAGTGGTAGAGGACAGAAGGAAAGTGGTAGAGGACAGAAGGAAAGTGGTAGAGGACAGAAGGCAAGTGGTAGAGGACAGAAGGCAAGTGGTAGAGGACAGAAGGCAAGTGGTAGAGGACAGAAGGCAAGTGGTAGAGGACAGAAGGAAAGTGGTAGAGGACAGAAGGAAAGTGATAGAGCTTCCTCTCTATGGATGGTGATAAATGACTCACAATTTCGGAAAATGTTAATACCTTGTTATGATAATGATTACTGAAAATATTACTTGGAAATGTAATCATTTTGAGTTTTAGACAAAAAGATTGAAAAGTTTACCCGGATAAAAAAAAAAAACGAATATACATGAAATACTACCTAACTGAATCAATGAAAAAAATAAATTGAGATCCTGAAACAGTGTTAATACAGAGACATCAAATGAGGTTTAACCAGTAAGATGTATGGCACAGTCTGAGATAAGATAAAATTTCGTTCGGAATTTTAACCCCGGAGGGTTAGCCACCCAGGATAACCCAAGAAAGTCAGTGCGTCATCGAGGACTGTCTAACTTATTTCTATTGGGGTCCTCAATCTTGTCCCCCAGGATGCCACCCACACCAGTCGACTAACACCCAGGTACCTATTTGCTGCTAGGTGAACAGGACAACAGGTGTAAAAAAAACGCGTCAAAAATGCTTCCACTCCGCCGGGAATCGAACCCGGTAACTGTTGTACAGTATAACTGACACAATTGTGGCTTGTGTGATGTATACAACAGCCACCTGAAATATGTTGATAAAAGCCCAAGATTCAAACACTTCAAAGTGAACAGAGACCTTGACACCTGTGGTAAAAAAACATAAGCCTTAATGAGGAGCACACGTCAGCCCCTTAACGCACCTGGTCACAGACCGAGCCACGGGGGCGTTGACCCCCCAAACCCTTTCCAGGTGTACTCCAGGTATACACCTGACTGGATCATTAATAATAAGGTGAACTCATTTGTTAAAAATACAAGGAAGTGACTTTATGAATGGCAGAGTAGATTTTCCACAGTTGCAAGACACAAAGAGAAAAATAGTTACACAGACTTTTTGCCAAAGTTCAAGGATCCCATCAAGGGTTTCAAGGTTCCGCTGGGCTACTCAAAACAGTCAGGATGGCGGAGAAAAAACACACACAGTAATTAACATCACTGGTGATACACTTACTCGGTAAGCTGAGAGACAAAGCTGAGAGAAAATAAAGTATAACGTTAAGTTAAAAAAAAAAAAATCAAGAAAGGCAAGAGCTGCAAGAAATTAAAAACAAGTCGGTGACTAAAAGAAAACGGATAGATGGTTAGTCACTATTATGAGGGAACAGAGTAGTTAAGTGACTCCCTTTGACTCAGCACATCACCTGGTAGTCCGGAGTGTAGTGTAAACAGAGGCTGGAAGGTGATGCTGAAGTCTGTATACTTCTGTAAGAAGAGCTCAGAACACTTACACAACCACCAACAATCACACTCTAATTGACACAAAATTATGTAACTGTGAGTGAACTTTTGCCCCATTACACTCTCACTAACTCTCCATCATTCTACTGTCTAGTTATTCTTCTGATGTGAGTGAGAAAGAGTTTTGGTTCAGACGTGGCCTTTGCTGTTGTGTAATTCTCAAATTATCACTCTCCCTCTCTTTTCTCCCTCACAAATTAGTTTCTGGCTCTTTCGATCACTTTTCTGTCTTCTGTTTCTGTACCTTTCCATGTGTGTGTGTGTACTCATCTAGTTGAGGTTGCAGGGGTCGAGTCCAAGCTCCTGGCCCCGCCTCTTCACTGATCGCTACTGGGTCCTCTTTCGCTCTGCTTCCTGAGCTTTGTCATTACTCGTCTTAAAGCTATGTATGGTTCCTGCCTCAACTACATCACTTGTTAGACTATTCCACTTCCTGAAAACTCTATGACTGAAGAAATACTTCCTAACATCCCTGTGACTCTTCTGAGTCTTCAGCTTCCAATTGTGACCCCTTGTTTCTGTGTCCCCTCTCTAGAACATCCTGTCTCTGTCCACCATATTCCACGTAGTATTTTGTATGTCGTTATCTCGTCTCCCCTGACCCTCCTGTATTCCAGTGTCGTCAGGCCGATTTCCCTTAACCTTTCTTCGTAGGACATTTCCCTAAGCTCCAGAACTAACCTTGTTGCAAACCTTTGCATTTTCTCTAATATAGTATCTGACATCACACAGACGGACTCCTGGAACCACGGACCTGGGGACGCAAGGTTGGGTGTGGGGAGAGTGGGGAAGGGGGAGTATCTGACGTCACACAGACGGACTCCTGGAACCACGGACCTGGGGACGCAAGGTTGGGTGTGGGGAGAGTGGGGAAGGGGGAGTATCTGACGTCACACAGACGGACTCCTGGAACCACGGACCTGGGGACGCAAGGTTGGGTGTGGGGAGAGTGGGGAAGGGGGAGTATCTGACGTCACACAGACGGACTCCTGGAACCACGGACCTGGGGACGCAAGGTTGGGTGTGGGGAGAGTGGGGAAGGGGGAGTATCTGACGTCACACAGACGGACTCCTGGAACCACGGACCTGGGGACGCAAGGTTGGGTGTGGGGAGAGTGGGGAAGGGGGAGTATCTGACGTCACACAGACGGACTCCTGGAACCACGGACCTGGGGACGCAAGGTTGGGTGTGGGGAGAGTGGGGAAGGGGGAGTATCTGACGTCACACAGACGGACTCCTGGAACCACGGACCTGGGGACGCAAGGTTGGGTGTGGGGAGAGTGGGGAAGGGGGAGTATCTGACGTCACACAGACGGACTCCTGGAACCACGGACCTGGGGACGCAAGGTCGGGTGTGGGGAGAGTGGGGAAGGGGGAGTATCTGACGTCACACAGACGGACTCCTGGAACCACGGACCTGGGGACGCAAGGTTGGGTGTGGGGAGAGTGGGGAAGGGGGAGTATCTGACGTCACACAGACGGACTCCTGGAACCACGGACCTGGGGACGCAAGGTTGGGTGTGGGGAGAGTGGGGAAGGGGGAGTATCTGACATCACACAGACGGACTCCTGGAACCACGGACCTGGGGACGCAAGGTTGGGTGTGGGGAGAGTGGGGAAGGGGGAGTATTTGACGTTACACAATATGTTTCGCTTGTACTGGTCTTGCAATTGAATTTTAAACATTTCTTGAGAGGATATTCCTTTCACTATGTTCCTTGAAGAACTGAGTTATTTTTGTCATTTTGTTACGCGTTCCTGCATCAGATTTAAAGTAATTACCTATTATGTAAACATGTGTGGACAAGGATTAGTTCTCTAGATTAAAATTTTTGTATCTATATTTGTAAGTAATACTAGTTAGGCACGTGCTAGAAGGCACAGCGAAAGTATAGTCTTGTGGAATGTGTGTTACGTTTTGGTAAGTTTGTATGTGGCGTGTTAGGTGTTATAAGGAGTTTGGTGTTGTTAAGTTACTAAAATCATGATGAACCTTTTGGATAATACTTATTCATGTTCTAGTCTTGGGTTCTTTAAATAATTTACATAGCCTAGTATTGTACCGCTAATGTGGCATGTGGTGTATTATCTTGTATTTTGAGCGTGAACTTCACGATATGCAATGTTTTGAAAGTTTATAATTCATGGTTAACATTAATATTTGATATTATATTGGTGGTGTATATTCTTCTACTTATTACAGTGTATGTGTATAGGAATGTAATGTTTCATATCTGTTTTAGTCTGTAAATTTATGTTGTGTCTTGTTCATGCACTACCAACTCTTAGGTAAATACTCATTAAGGTTTTGATGAGGTCAGTGTATGACCATTCATTAGGATAATTAATGTATGTTATTTAGAACGGGGACTGTACATACGGGGAGGGGGGGGGCAGAAGTGTCAGCTGTGTCTGCACTGGCAATAATGATTATTGTAAAAGGAGGGTTTGTAGGTTATGTATATGGTTGTGGGTTATGTATATGGTTGTGGGTTATGTATATGGTTGTGGGTTATGTATATGGTTGTGGGTTATGTATATGGTTGTGGGTTATGTATATGGTTGTGGGTTATGTATATGGTTGTGGGTTATGTATATGGTTGTAATATGGCCATGATCTATGGTGTTCTAAATGTACTGGGATTGTGTACTAGAGGTTTTGTAATATCTAGTATGGTTTTTAATTTTATACTCTTATACATTATTGTATTTGTTCTATGTTTTAAATAAAAAAAAAAAATTCTTGATGTGCTTGACCAGGTGTGGGTTCCAAACTGGTGCTGCATACTCCAGTATGGGCCTGAGGTACAGAGTGTACAGTGTCTTAAATAATTCCTTACTAAGGTATCGGAACGCTATTCTCAGGTTTGCCAGGCGCCCATATGCTGCAGCAGTTATCTGGTTGATGTGTGCTTCCGGAGACGTGCTGGGTGCTATACTCACCCCAAGGTTTTTCTCCATGAGTGAGGTTTGCAGTCTTCGGCCACCTAGCCTATACTCTGCGGTCTTCTTTGCTCTTCCCCAATCTTCATGACTTTGCATTTGGCAGGGTTGAATTCAAGAAGCCAATTGCTGGACCAGGTGTCCAGCCTGTCCAGGTCTCTCTGTAGTCC
The DNA here is from genome assembly GCF_038502225.1 of Cherax quadricarinatus. Taxonomy (NCBI): domain Eukaryota; kingdom Metazoa; phylum Arthropoda; class Malacostraca; order Decapoda; family Parastacidae; genus Cherax; species Cherax quadricarinatus. Next base: position 22,285,399 of record NC_091348.1, read on the forward strand.
TGCCTGATCCTCATCTGATTTGACTCTTCTCATTAACTTCACATCATCTGCGAACAGGGACACTTCAGAGTCTATACCTGTGTGTGTGTGTATGTGTGAGTGTGTGTGTGTGTACTCACCTAGTTGTACTCACCTAGTTGAGGTTGTGGGGGTCGAGTCCGAGCTCCTGGCCCCGCCTCTTCACTGATCGCTACTAGGTGTGTGTGTGTGTGTGTGTGTGTGTGTGTGTGTGTGTGTGTGTGTGTGTGTGTGTACGTACTCACCTATTTGTACTCACCTATTTGTGGTTGCAGGGGTCGAGGCTTAGCTCCTGGCCCCTCCTCTTCACTGGTTGCTACTGGGTCCTCTCTCTCCCTGCTCCATGACCTTTATCAAACCTCGTCTTAAAACTATGTATGGTTCCCGCCTCCACTACGTCACTTTCTAGGTTATTCCACTGCCTGACAACTCTAAGACTGAAGAAATACTTCCTAACATCCCTTTGACTCATCTGAGTCTTCAACTTCCAATTTTGACCTCTTGTTTCTGTGTCCCCTCCCTGAAACATCCTGTCTTTGTCCACCTTGTCTATTCTGCGCAGTATTTTATATGTCGTAATCATGTCTCCTTTGACCATCCTGTCCTCCAGTGTCGTCAGGCCGATTTCCCTTAACCTTTCTTCATAGGACATTCCCCTTAGCTCTAGAACTAACCTTCTCGCAAACCTTTGAACTTTCTCTAATTTCTTGACCTGCTTGATCAAGTGCGGGTTCCAAACAGGTGCTGCATACTCTAGTATGGGCCTGACGTACACGGTGTACAGTGTCTTGAACGATTTGTTATTAAAGTATCGGAACGCTGTTCTCAGGTTTTCCAGGCGCCCATATGCTGGAGCAGTTATCTGGTTGATGTGTGCTTCCGGACACATACTCGGTGTTATACTCACCCCAAGATCTTTCTCCTTGAGCGAGGTTTGCAGTCTTTGGCCACCTAGCCTATACTCCGTCTGAGGTCTTCTCTGCCCTTCCCCGATCTTCATGACTTTGCATTTGGCGGGGTTAAATTCGAGAAGCCAGTTGCTGGACCAGGTGTCCAGTCTGTCCAGGTCTCTTTGAAGTCCTGCCTCATCCTCATCTGAATTAATTCTCCTCATTAGCTTCGCATCATCTACGAACAGGGACACTTCTGAGTCTAACTCTTGCATCATGTCGTTCACATATAAAAAAAATAGCACTGGTCCTAGGACCAACCCCTGTGGGACCCCGCTCGTCACAGGTGGCCACTGTGATACCTCATCACGTACCATGACTCGTTGTTGCCTCCCTGTCAGGTATTCTATGATCTATTGCAGTGCCCTTCCTGTTATATGTGCCTGATCCTCTAGCTTCTGCACTAATCTCTTCTGAGGAACTGTGTCAAAGGTCTTCTTGCAGTCCAAGAAGATGCAATCAATCCACCTCTCTCGTGTCTTACATCTGTTTCTTTATCATAAAACTCCAGAAGGTTTGTGACACAGGATTTGCCTTCCATGAATCCGTGCTGGTTGGCGTTTATACTCTTGTTCCGTTCCAGGTGTTCCACCACTCTCCTCCTGATAATCTTCTCCATAACTTTGCATACTATACACGTCAGTGACAGGTCTATAGTTTAGTGCCTCATTTCTGTCTCCTTTTTTAGAAATGGGAACTACATTTGCCGTCTTCCATACCTCAGGTAGTTGCCCAGTTTCCAGGGACGTGTTGAAGATTGTGGTAAGTGGCACACACAGCATATCCGCTCCCTCTCTAAGGACCCACGGGGAGATGTCTAGTCCCATTGTCTTTGAGGTATCGATGTCCCTTAGCAGATTCTTCACTTCCTCCTCATTTGTATGTATGTCATCCAACACTTGTTGATATATTCCTTGCTGGTGTCCCCCTGTGTTCTGCCCCCCCAGAGGCCTTCCTGTCTCCACTGTAAATACTTCCTTAAATCTCATATTGAGCTCATCACATACTTCTTGATCGTTTCTTGTGAGTTCCCCACCTTATTTCCTCAGCCTTATCACCTGGTCTTTGACTGTTGTCTTCCTCCTAATGTGGCTATACAGCAGTTTCGGGTCAGACTTGACTTTCGATGCTATGTCGTTCTCGTACTGTCGCTGGCCTCCCTCCTTATCTGTGCATACTCGTTTCTGGCTCTTCTACTAATCTTCCTATTTTCCTGGGTCCTTTGCCTCCTGTACCTTTTCCATTCTCGGGCGCACTTAGTTTTTGCCTCCCTACACCTTCAGGTAAACCAAGGACTCGCTTTGGTCTTCCTATTATTTCTGTTTCCCTTGAGAACAAACCTTTCCTCTGCCTCCTTGCACTTTGTTACATATTCCATCATCTCGTTTACTGATTTTCCTACCAGTTCTCTGTCCCACTGAATCCTGCAGGAAGTTCCTCATACCTGTGTAGTCCCCCCTTTTATAGTTTGGCTTTTCCCATTCAATTCCTGTTACCTTCTCCACTTGTAGCTCTACTACATAATCAAAACTCAGAACCACGTGATCGCTAGCTCCAAGGGGCCTCTTGTAATTGATGTCCTCAATGTCTGAACTGCTCCGGGTGAACACAAGGTCCAGTCTTGCTGTCTCGTCCTCCCCTCTCTCTCTGGTAGTGTCCCTGACATGTTGATGCATGAGGTTTTCAAGTACCACATCCATCATCTTGGCTCTCCATGTTTTGGGACCCCCATGTGGCTCCAGGTTTTCCCAGTCGATCTCCCTGTGGTTGAAATCCCCCATTACCAGTAACTTTGCTCTGCTCGAGTGAGCTCTTCAGCCAGAGTGTCTACCATCACTCATATGACTATGCTCTCCAGACTGAATTGTACCTACTATGTAGTCCCTTTCTCCAGTCATGTCCATGCCTTCCATTTCCTCAAATCCCCTATCTTTCCTCAGGATCTGATATCCCAGTGGGAAGATTGCATCTGTTATTGTCTCAGCGAGCTTCGTTTCTGTGACTGCTATGATGTCTGGGGATTTCTCGCTGATTCTTTCGTGCCACTCCTCATATTTATTCGTTATTCTGTTCGCGTTTGTGTACCAAACCTTCAGCTTCTTTTCTATCACTGTGATCATGAGAGAATATTGGGGTTGGGGGAGTGAGAGCCTTGGTGGGGGCCTATGGAGGGCTGTGGTGTGGGTGGGGTTTGTGATGAGGGGGTGGGGTCAGAATGCCTATAGGGGCAGTTGTTGGGGTGAGGTTTGTGATGTGGGGGTTGGTGGCAGAGGGAACAGTGTGTGGGTTCGGGTTTAGATTGCTCAGTTGCATTGGGATTGTTGAGGTTGGAGTCCTTCTCCAGAGTGTGTTTGCCCTTCCTCCTGTGTCTGGGTCCTGCTCATCTTCATCATTGCCTCTCGTTCCTCCTTGCATCTCTGTACCCTCTCTTTCAGTGTAGTTCTTTCTTCTTGTGTTCTGTCGCGATCGAGGTACACTCTCTGGTACCCCAGTTTGTCCCTCAGTCGTGCTTTCTCTTGCAGGATTCTGGTTCGAACTGATTCTTCCTTGAAAATTACTTTGACAGGCCTTTTCCTTCCACTCACAAACCATCTAATTCTCCGAAAATTTGTCTCCTGGGTCATATCGCCCTCACCTATTATTTTCATGATGCCTTCAATTATTTTTTCCTCCTGCTGTGTGTGTGTGTGTGTGTGTGTTTGTGTGTGTGTGTGTGTGTGTGTGTGTGTGTGTATACTCACCTAATTGCACTCACCTAATTGTGGTTGCAGGGGTCGAGACTCAGCTCCTGGCCCCGCCTCTTCACTGATCGCTACTAGGTCCTCTCACTCTCTTGTTTCCTGAGCTTTGTCATACCTCGTCTTAAAGTGATGTATGGGTCCTGACTCCACTACATCACTTGCTAGGCTATTTCACTTCCCGACGACTCTATGACCGAAGAAATACTTCCTAACATCCCTCTGACTCGTCTGAGTTTTCAGCTTCCAATTGTGACCCCTTGTTTCTGTGTCCCCTCTCTGGAACAACCTGCCTCTGTCCACCTTATCTATTCCATGCAGTATTTTGTATGTCGTTATCATGTCTCCCCTTTCCCTCCTGTCCTCCAATGTCGTCAGTCCGATTTCCCTCAATCTTTCTTCGTAGGACATACCCCTGAGCTCTGGAACTAGTCTTGTTGCAAACCTTTTCACTTTCTCTAATTTCTTGATGTGCTTGACCAGGTGTGGGTTCCAAATTGGTGCTGCATACTACAGTATGGGCCTGAAGCACACAGTGTACAGTGTCATGAACGATTCCTTACTAAGGTATCGGAACGCTATTCTCAGGTTTGCTAGGCACCCATATGTTGCAGCAGTTATCTAGTTGACGTGTGCCTCCGGAGACATGCTCGGCGTTATGGTCACCCGAAGGTCTTTCTCCTCGAGCGAGGTTTGCAGTCTTTGGCCACCTAGCCTATACTCTGCGGTCTTATTTGCCCTTCTCCGATCTTCATGGCTTTGCATTTGGCAGGGTTGAATTCAAGAAGCCAGTTGCTGGACCTCGTGTCCAGCCTGTCAAGGTCTCTTTGAAATCCTGCCTGATCCTCATCTGATTTAATTCTCCTCATTAACTTCACATCATCTGCGAACAGGGACACCTCTGAGTCTATCCCTTCCATCATGTCATTCACATATACCAAAAATAGCACTGGTCCTAGGACCGACCCCTGTGGGGCTCCGCTCGTCACAGGTGCCCACTGTCATACCTCATCCCGTACCATGACTCGTTGTTGTCTCCCTGTCAGGTATTCTCTGATCCATTGCAGTGCCCTTCCTGTTATACGCGCCTGATCCTCTAGTTTCTGCACTAGTCTCTTGTGAGGAACTGTGTCGAAGGCCTTCTTGCAGTCCAAGAAAATGCAATCAACCCACTCCTCTCTCTCGTGTCTTACTTCTGTAACTTTGTGTGTGTGTGTGTGAGTGTATGTATGTGTGTGTGTGTGTGTGTGTGTGTGTGTGTGTGTGTGTGTGTGTGTGTGTGTGTGTGTGTGTCTGTATACTCACCTAGTTGTACTCACCTAGTTGAGGTTGCAGGGGTCGAGTCCAAGCTCCTGGCCCCGCCTCTTCACTGGTCGCTACTAGGTCACTCTCCCTGAACCATTAGCTTTATCGTACCTCTGCTTTAAGCTATGTATGAATTCTGCCTCCACTACATCGCTTCCTAAACTATTCCACTTCCTGACTACTCTGTGGCTGAAGAAATACTTTCTAACATCCCTGTGATTAATGTGTCTTCAGCTTCCAACTGTGTCCCCGTGTTGCTGTGTCCAGTCTTTGGAACATCCTGTCTTTATCCACCTTGTCAATTCCTCTCAGTATTTTGTAAGTCGTTGTCATGTCCCCCCTCTCTCTCCTGTCCTCCAGTGTCGTCAGGTTGATTTCCCTTAACCTCTCCTCGTAGGACATACCTCTTATCTCTGGGACTAGTCTTGTTGCAAACCTTCGCACTTTCTCTAGTTTCTTTACATGCTTGGCTAGGTGTGGGTTCCAAACTGGTGCCGCATACTCCAATATGGGACTAACGTACACGGTGTACATGGTAATGAACGGTTCCTTATTATGTCGGAATGCTGTTCTGAGGTTTGCCAGGCGTCCATATGCTGCAGCAGTTATTTGGTTGATGTGCGCTTCAGGAGATGTGCCTGGTGTTATACTCACCCCAAGATCTTTTTCCTTGAGTGAGGTTTGTAGTCTCTGGCCCCCTAGACTGTATTCCATCTGCGGTCTTCTTTGCCCTTCCCCAATCTTCATGACTTTGCACTTGGTGGGATTGAAATCCAGGAGCCAATTGCTGGACCAGGTCTGCAGCCTGTCCAGATCCCTTTGTAGTTCTGCCTGGTCTTCGATCGAATGAATTCTTCTCATCAACTTCACGTCATCTGCAAACAGGGACACCTCGGAGTTTATTCCTTCCGTCATGTTCACAAATACCAGAAATAGCACTGGTCCTAGGGCTGACCCCTGTGGGACCCCGCTGGTCACAGGTACCCAATCTGACACCTCGCCACGTACCATTACTTGCTGCTGTCTTCCTGACAAGTATTCCTTGATCCATTGTAGTGCCTTCCTTGTTATCCCTGCTTGGTCCTCCAGTTTTTGCACTAATCTCTTGTGTGGTATTGTGACAAACGCCTTCTTGCAGTCCAAGAAGATGCAATCCACCCACCCCTCTCTCTCTTGTCTTACTGCTGTCACCCTGTCATAGAACTCCAGTAGGTTTGTGACACAGGATTTCCCGTCCCTGAAACCATGTTGGCTGCTGTTGATGAGATCATTCCTTTCTAAGTGTTCCACCACTCTTCTCCTGACAATCTTCTCCATGACTTTGCATACTATACATGTCAGTGACACTGGTCTGTAGTTTAGTGCTTCATGTCTGTCTCCTTTTTTAAAGATTGGGGCTACATTTGCTGTCTTCCATGCCTCAAGCAATCTCCCTGTTTCGATAGATGTATTGAATATTGTTGCTAGGGGTACACATAGTGCCTCTGCTCCCTCTCTCAGGACCCATGGAGAGATGTTATCTGGCCCCATTGCCTTTGAGGTATCTAGCTCACTCAGAACCCTCTTCACTTCTTCCTCGGTTGTGTGTATTGTGTCCAGCACCTGGTGGTGTGCCCCACCTCTCCGTCTTTCTGGAGCCCCTTCTGACTCCTCTGTGAACACTTCTTTGAATCTCTTGTTGAGTTCCTCACATACTTCACGGTCATTTCTTGTTGTCTCTTCTCCTTCCTTCCTTAGCCTGATTACCTGGTCCTTGACTGTTGTTTTCATCCTGATGTGGCTGCATAACAGCTTCGGGTCAGATTTGGCTTTCGCTGCATATTCATTTCTGGTTTTACGACTGCTCTCCTTATTCTCCTGGGCCCTTTGCCTTCTATATTTCTTCCATTCCCTAGCACACTTGGTTTTTGTCTCCTTGCACTTTTGGGTGAACCATGGGCTCATCCTGGCTTTTTCATTATTCCTGTTTCCCTTGGGTACAAACCTCTCCTCAGCCTCCTTGGACATTGTTGCTACATATTCCATCATCTCATTAACTGGCTTCCCTGCCAGTTCTCTGTCCCACTGAACCTCGTTCAGGAAGTTCCTCTTTCCCGTGTAGTCCCGTTTCTCGTAGTTTGGTTTCATTTGTCCTGGCCTTCCTGCTTTCCCCTCCACTTGTAGCTCTACTGTTTATTCGAAGCTCAAAACCACATGATCGCTGACCCCAAGCGGTCTTTCATATGTGATGTCCTCAATATCTGCACTACTCAAGGTGAATACTAAGTCCAGTCTTGCTGGTTCATCCTCTCCTCTCTCTCTTGTAGTATCCCTTACGTGTTGGTACATGAAGTTTTCCAGTACCACCTCCATCATCTTAGCCCTCCATGTATCTTGGCCCCCATGTGGCTCCAAGTTCTCCCAGTCGATCTCCTTGTGGTTAAAGTCACCCATGATCAGGAGCATTGCCCTGCATGCATGAGCTCTTCTGGCCACTGCAGTCATACTCTTGCCTTGTCATACTCTCGTCATACTCGTGCCTTGGCCTCCTGCTGTTCTGTGGTGGGTTATACATCACTGCAATTACCACCTTGGGACCTCCAGAGTGAAGCGTTCCCGCTATGTAATCACTTTCTTCTCCGCTGTCTCCTTTCTCCAGCTCGTCAAAATTCCATCGGTGTTTGATCAGCAGTGCCACTCCTCCACCCCACCCCTGTTCCTTTTGTCTTTCCTCAGGATCTGGTATCCCTTTGGAAAGATGGCATCTGTTATCATACCTGTAAGCTTGGTTTCTGCGAGTGCTATGATGTCCGGTGATGCCTCTTTGACTCTTTCGTGCCACTCCTCCCACTTGTTTGTTATTCCATCAGCGTTTGTGTACCATACCTTCAGTTTCCTTTCCAACACTGTGGTTTGGGGGGCCTGTGGGGGTGGGAGACCTGGTAGCATACTGTGGGATTCTATGGTTGGGGGTTGGGTGGAAGCTGTGGGTATGGATTGTAGTGTGTGTTGGGATGGTGTGATAGGTTGTGGGGTTCTGAGAATAGTTGTGTGTGTGCTTGCCCTTGGAGGATACTGTTCCGCACTGTTTCTGTCCTGAGAATCAGCTTGATTGGTCGGTTTCTCCCCTTCAAGTATGTTTGTGTGTGTGTGTGTGTGTGTGTGTGTGTGTGTGTGTACTCACCTAATTGTGGTTGCAGGGGTCGATACTCAGCTCCTGGCCTGAGTGTATGTGTGAGTGTATGTGTGTGTGTGTGTGTTTGTGTGTGTGTGTGTGTGTGTGTGTGTGTGTGTGTGTGTGTGTGTGTGTGCGTGCGTGTGTGTGTGTGCAAGTATGTATGTGTATTTGGGTGTCAGAGAGAGAGAGAGAGAGAGAGAGAGAGAGAGAGAGAGAGAGAGAGAGAGAGAGAGAGAGAGAAAGAGAGAGAGAGAGAGAGAGAAAGAGGGAGTCACAAGGGAAGCATGGTTCCCAACACAGCATGAGAAAAAATCATGGCAGACAGTTGACTGTGATACCTACAATACCCTACCGCCGCCCCTGCCATGTCCCTACCACCGCCCCTGCCGTGTCACAGGAAAACGAGAGGGCAGAAGGAATATCAGACGGGAGAGTAGAAGGGCAGAGTATAGGGCAGAAGAAAGGTTATGTCTTTCAGGCGGTATCCTCAACCCTTCCAGAGCCTCAGAGAGTAAATAGCACCATTATGGCTGGTAAATAACCTTTCTCTAAGAAACAAATGGATTCTAATGCTGCTCTAATAGGATCCAAGAGAGTTTCAAGAGCCTCTTCTGAAGTCTTTTCTTTTTTTTTTGTAGCCTTCCCCTCCCCCATCCCCCCTCTCCCCAGACACAGCCACGCACGTCCTCACAACGTTAAAAAAAGTACCCTATTTACCCTGGATTTATAGACGTCGTTGTGTCTTGCTTTTATTTTCTGAGAGTTATGAGTTACGAAAACGACACGGTGTACTCACCTAGTTGTGGTTGCGGGGGTCGAGTCACAGCTCCTGGCCCCGCCTCTTCACCTGGCCGCTACGCGGTCACTCTTCCTGCTCCGTGTGTGTGTTTGTGTGTACTCACCTATATGTACGAACCTATATGTGCTTGCAGGGGTCGAGTTATAGCTCCTGGCCCCTCTTACTAAGTTCACTCTCTTCGGGCTCAAAGAGCCTTCTCGTACTTCTTCTTAAAGCTGTGTATGGATCTCGCCTCTAACACTTCACTCTCCAGATTGTTCCACTTCCTGACAACTCTAAGGCTGAAGAAATACTTCCTAACATTCCTCTTAACTCATCTGAGTTTCCAACTTCCAGTTGTGCTCTTTTGTTCCTGTATCACATCTCTGAGACATTCTGTCCCGATTCACCTTGATAATTCCTCTCAGTATTTTGAAGGTCTTTATCACATCCCCCCTAGTCTTCCTGTCCTCCAGTGTCGTCAGGTTGAGTGATCCTAACCTCTCCTCATAGGACATACCCGCTACCTCCGGGACTTGTTGCTGCTGCAAACCTCTTCTGTGGCTTCCATATTTGTGCTGCATACTGCAATATGGGCCTAATGTACACGGTGTACAGTGTTGTGAATGACTCCTTACTAAGATACAGAAATGTTATTCTTAGATTTGTCAGATGCGCAGCAGTTATTTGGTGGCTCAGGGGATGTGCTCGGTATGATACTCACAAAAGGTCCTTCTGTTTGAGTGAGGTTTGCAGCCTTTGCCCCCCTCCCTCTAGCCTGTACTCCGTCTGCGGTCTTCTTTGTTCTTCCAAAACTTTGTAACTTTACACTTGCTGGTATTATACTCTACTAATCACTTATCAGACCTGCAGCCTGTCCAGGTCCATTTGTTGCTACTGGGTGTGCGTGTGCACGTGCGCTCCATCCTTACTCCACACTAAATCGTCTAGTAATTAAATGTACATTTGGAAAGAGGGAACAGAAGTATCCACATCCATAAAAACATTTTACAACTTCCTGAGTGTGTGCAAGTCACCTGACTCACGGATTGGTTGCTTAATTGGGCTTAAACTCTATCGAGTATTCAAGGGTTATTAATTAAGGCAGTATGCCACCTGTTCACTACCAGTCAAGATGTTTTAATTGCAAAAATTGGGATTACAATGTATATATACCGTGAGACATACACCTCTCGTTGTATATATATCCTCGGTATAAACACTTTCCAGGTATATAATCCATAATGTTGCCCACTAAAATCACTAACCCAAAAGAGTTTGATATATTATTGTCATTATTATTATTATTATTTTTATTGAAAACACTAAATTCAAAATGGCAATACAAAGCCAGAAATTGCGAGTATATAATCATCGTTGATTACAAGGCTTAGCTCCACTTCCTTGCATCATGAACCCTTCACTAGCATCAACACATTTTCAAGGCAATAGTGCGGGATGTTTACAGCAGTGTTTAGTGTATAGTCTACAGCATGTTTAGAAGTTTCCCACATAGCTGTTTCCTGTTCACTTGCCTACAACAACAGCAGCTGTAACAGGTACGACGGGTTCTCAACAGTTGTGAGGTCCCAAAACACAGCCATAACTATTAACTGTCATTTACGAATATCCGTGATTTTTTTTTTTATTCTTTGTCTCGTTGCCTGTGTAGCTACGAATATCAGTTTTTTTTATTCTTTGTTTCGTTGCCTGTGTAGCATTATTAAGTCTCTGTTGTCACGTGAGCACTCGGGCCCGTTACACGTCATATGTCCATTACAGAAGAAAAGAG